>NW_027272225.1:0-304909 GCF_040938485.1 Diadema antillarum
CTGACGCCCATTTTTTCAATGAGGGGGGTGGTCCCAGCAACTCTGAGGGGTCAAACCTTTTGGGCTTGGTGGGGTAAATTGACCAGCAGCCAGCTCCTGGTCTATAACTACAAATCCATGACTGGCGACTTTTTGTTGGTTTTGTGATGCAGGGTCACATATGTACAGGTTGCTAGAGTTATTAGCAATACAATGTTTTACTTTGTAAGGTATAATACAGAGCATGGTTGCCATTGCAACCAGATGTCTACAGGTGATTGGTATCCCCAAAAATGCCTCCTACTGCTGGAAACTTTGGCACATTTTGTTCTTTTTTTTGTAGTTATATGCAATTAAAAAAAATATTGCTTATTTCAAAGAAATGTTTTCTGCTGTTGCCATGGCAACCAGTATTATCCAATCAGGATTCAGCTGCAAATAGCTTAAAAGCTAAAGCCCATACCCAGATAGCAATGCTGCGTTGGCCCAACGTTGGTCAAACGGCATACATGTACGTCGGGCCAACAACAGAAACGTGACGTCGCTGCGACGTCATTTTGGCCATCGGGCCAACGTTGGTCCAACGGTAAAGCCTTATATTGGGCCGACGTTGGTACAATGTCAGACCAACTTTATACCAACCATTCTTCCACTTTGCATGATGCACTGGCCCAACGTTTACCCAACTACTTGTGTGTATGTTGACACAACGTCAGAAACATGACATTAATCCAACGTCATTTTGGCCGTCGGGCTAACATTGGCCCAACAGTGAAATCTTGACGTAATACCAAATATATATCAAGCACTTTTCCACCCTTAACGTTGTACCAACCACTTTTCCACTGTAATATGACATTATCACACAATAAAACCATTCCCTTTTGGACTTTGTAATAACGTTATCCCAACATAAAACCAGCGACTTTTCCACTTTGTTATGGCGCTATTCCAGCGGCTGCATCGACCACTATTCCAACTTGTAATGATGCTATCCCACCGTTACACCGACATTGTTCCAACTGAGTTCATACCATACTATAACATTATCCCCACGATATACCTGCAACTTTACAAGTGTGTCATGGTGTTAGACCAACCTTAGACCAACGTTGTATCAACCACCCTACAATGACGTTATCTGAATGTTATACCAACGTTGTACCAACCACTTTTCCACAGTGTTATGACATTATGCCAACGATGTACTAACGTTGGTTCAACGTCATCCTTTTACTGTTGAGCCAACGTTGGTGCGATGACCAAAAAAGCTTTTTAGGCCAACGTCATGTTTCTAATGATAGGCCATCGTATTCTTGTTTCTGGGCAGAAGCCGCCTGAATTAGAGTCTATTCCTATAATTCCTACATTCTACCCTATTCCTAAGCTTCTATATCCTATACCTATTCCAATACCTATATTCCTATTTCCTAGCTGAAAGAAAAGCATTTGGTTTTCTTTATGAACTCCTGCGTGATGATAATATGTTTCAAGACATGGTTACTAACTGGATGACACTTTCATTACATTTTCGTCAAAATTTCATCAAAACAAATACTTTTTACAAACACGAGTGGAAATTGTGCATAGATTAGCAATAATTTGATGGCAATTTCTTACACACTTTACAGTTTAATCCTAGCATCAATACTTTTAGATTTAACGTTTTTAACATATTTTCGCCAGATTTGAATTGCAAATTTTCTCATTAATATTCATGATCTTTGTACGTCGTTATTCCAACGATGGGCCAACCTAGTCCCAAAAGCTTTTTCATATGATTATGACTTGGCAAAAAAACCCAATACAGTGTATTGAAAAAAGTCTTTGTATCATGGACACGTCGCAATGATATAAGCAGTAAACACTTAAATAGCTTACCATTTTTCTCTTTTCCACTGTTTTGATTAATCATCCTTTTTTTTAATGACAAAGTGTGCATTTTCTTTAAATAGTATTCGTGCCTTTTTTTATACTCTGTTTGGTGAACCATGCTTCAATGAATGAAAGTCTAATTGACAACATGCACGGCTTGAAATATTTTTTTTCTTTGGTGGAAGTAAGAATGAAACTACTGAATCTAAAAAAAAAAGTTTGATCTTGGCATCAATACATTTTCATTTAATGTCTTTGGTCTATCTTAATTAGTTTTCAATTTACAGACTCTCTCTTATGATGGATAAGGATAGAAATAACGTTTATCCCAACTTTAGCCCAAGCTATAGTGAACTTATACGGAGTATCATTCCAGGAGTATATCAACCCCACTCCAGTAGACCATTTCTAGCTAACTCAAATGTATGCTGCAATTCATCAACATTTTAGACAAGTATCCGGTTGTGAATTACATGCTATAATCTCCCCAACATTGGCTAACAATCAGGCAACCCTTTGCCAAAGCGCTGGCCAACCTCATGTTTCTGACGTGACACTATACGCGCATGACGTTGGACTATTTGGACCAACGCAGCATTCAAAGTGGAAAATGGTTGATACAATGAGGGTCTGACATTTGACCAACGTTGCATGGTTCAACATTAGGCTTTCACTGTTTGAAAAATGTTGGCCCGACGGACATAATGGCGTTGGGCCTACATCACGTTTCTGACATTATGCAAACATGCACGCATGACGTTGGACCAACGTTGGACGAACGTAGCATTCAAACTGGAAAAGTATATAGTTGATGTAATGTTGGTCTGACATTGTACCAGCATTGGACAAACGTCAGCTTTCACTGTTGGGCCAACGTTAGTCCGATGGCCAAAATGATGTCGGAACGAAGTCATACAAGTATTTCTAACATTGTGCCAACATACAAACATTCAAGTTGGATTAACATTGGACAAACGCAGTATTCAAAGTGGAAGTTTGGTTGATATGATGTATTTGACATTGTGCCAACGTCAGATCAACGTCAGATTTTCACTGTTGGACCAGTGGTGGCCCGACGACCAAAATGACGTTGAGCCAACGTCATATTCTGACGTTGTGCCAACATATACGCATGACGTTTTACCAACATTTGGCCAACGCAGCATTCAAAGTGGTAACATGGTTGGTATAATGTCGGTCTGACATTGATCCAATGTCGGTCCACCGTCAGACTTTCACTGTTGTACCAGTGGTGTCCCGACGTCCAAAATGACGTTGAACCAACGTCATGTTATGACGTTGTGCCAATATACACTCATGACGTTTTACCAACATTAGGCCAACGCAGCATTCAAAGTAGAAAATGGTTGATATAACGTTGGTCTGACATTGTACCAGCATTGGACCAACGTCAGGCTTTCACTGTTTGGCCATTGTACACACTTTCTAATTGGATTAAAATTGGACAAATGCAGTATTCAAAGTGGAAATATGGTTAATATGATGTTGATTTGACATGAAGCCACCGTCATTCCAACGTCAGACTTTAACTGTTGGTTCAGTGGCAGCCCGACGACCAAAATGACGTTGAGCCAATGTCATTTTATGATGTTGTGACAACATACACGCATGACCTTTGACCAACATCGGGCCAATGCAGCATTCAAAAATTGGGAACATGGTTGGTATACTGTCGGTCTGACATTGATCTAACGTCAGTCTAATGTCATGCGTTCACTGTTGGGCCAATGTTCACGACGTCATTATTTCTAACATTGTGCCCACATACACAATTTCAAATGGGATTAACATTGGACAAATGCAGTATTCAAAGTGGAAATATGGTTGATATGATGTTGATTTGGCATTGAGCCAACGTCATTCCAACGTCAGACTTTCACTGTTGGGCCAGTGGTAGCCCGACGACCAAAATGACGTTGAGCCAACGTCATATTATGATGTTGTGACAACATACACGCATGACGTATGACCAACGTCAAGCCAACGCAGCATTCAAGTTGGTAACATGGTTGGTATAATGTCAGTGTGACATTGAACCAACGTCAGTCGAAAGTCAGGCTTTCATTGTTAGGCCAATGTTGGCCCGGTGGCCAAAATGACGTCAGCGCGACGTCAAATGTCTTAATGTTGTGCCAACATACACACTTGCAAGTTGGATTAGCATTAGAAAACCATAGCATTCAAAGTGGAAATATGGTTGGTATGATGTAGGTTTGACATTGTCCAATGTCAGTACAACGTCAGACTTTCACTGTTGGGCCGATATTGGCCCTATTGTTCATTCAAGTTTGAAGAATGGTTGATATGATAATGGTCCGTCGTTGTTCCAAAGTTAGTCAACCGTCAGGCTTTGCCTGCTGGGCCAATATTGGCCTAACCCAAGGCTGTGCCTGCCAACTGTAGCTTTCACTGCAGCCGTGCCAATCATTGCCAATATTGGCCCAACGTGGGTAGCCGATCAAGATCCACCCTTCATCGGTGATAAAAGTAAGATGGTTGCCCAATGTTGTGCCAATTTTCCAAATGTAGCTTACCGATTGCGAGCGCGGCGATAATCGCCTACGTTGGCTCATGTAGGCTGGCAAACCAATATCTACCTTAGATTAGTTATAAAAGTAAGACAATGGGCCAATGTTGTTTCAACGTAAGCATACTGACTGCGATCATGCACACAAATCGCCAATGTTGGCCCAACGTACTATATCCAACCAATATCCATTTTGCATCAATGACAGATGTGAGACGGGTGGTCCAACTTTGTGCCTACGTTATCTTTACCGGCTGTGTGAAAACAAAAATTGCCAACGTTGGCCCAACGTAGGTTAGCCAAATAATTTCCACCTTCCTTCGGGAACGAAAGTAAATCAATGGCCCAAATTTGTACCAACGTTAGCTTACCGACTGCGACCGTGTCAACCATTGCCAACGTTGCCCCAACTTAGGATTACCAACCAATATCCATCTTGCATCACCGACAAGGTGAGACGGTGGCCCAACGTTGCGCCAACGTTAGTTTACAAATTGCAGCCGTACCGACCATCGCCATCATTGGCCCAACGTAGGATACCCAACTATATCCACCGACCGCAAGTGGCGACCATAAATACATTGGCCCAACGTTGAGCCATCGTCATCTCACCGACCGCGACCATGGCGACCATAAAGACATTGGCCCAACGTTGAGCCAACGTCATCTCACCGGACGCGACCGTGGCGACCATTGCTGACGTTGGCCCAACGGAGAATTATTATCTGGGTAATTTCAACAAAAAAAAATCAATAAGCACGTCATTCTGCATAAGTGTACCACATTTGGGAAGAAAATATTGAAGCATTCTCAAGGTACAGCTTAATTTGTTAACAAAAGTATAATTATAAAAACACATTTTGAGAAACGTCCAGTTAGTCTAACAAGTCTAATGGAATTTCTAAAAAAGCGCTGTCTAAAATGGTGTTAGGGGCAATTTTGAGTAAAAGTTGGGAACCGGTCTTTGCTACCTAATTTGAGTATGCTGAATCCAAAAAATCCGGTTCCCAATCGAAATTCACCGATCTTGACCATCTAATTTGCATAAACAAAATGGCTGCCAAGCCACAGAAATTATCAGTTTCAGACACGCATTTTCTAGAAATTCTTTGAAAACGAGGTGAAAAAAAATATTTGTACAGAGAATAGAATTACCAATTTAAGCGATAAACGTTTTTCAAGTGAAAAATACTATTTCATTCATAATTATGCAAATTAGGACTGAAATATTCAGATAAATATATAATACATTGTCACTGGAAGAGTAATTTTGACGGGTTTTCTTTTCTTGAGAGGCAAATCAAACACTAAATTTGTAGTCTTTAAGATTTGAGGGCTAGGAAAACTAAAGTTCCAAAGCGAAATTCACGGATCTTGACCATCTAATTTGCATAACGGGTCTTTTCCAAGCGAATGAACTTTAACATCTAATTTGCATAATACATACAAAATAGCGGCAATATTGCCATAAAATTGTTGATTCAATGAAAACACTTTCAGTACATTGATAATCGCATAACGAATTGATGAAAACTCTCTCTACGCTGATCATGACTCAACTTTTTATGGGGGGGGGGGGATGTTCTCGATCAATGCCATTTTTATTTTGTTCCAATATGCAAATTTGTAGCATCAGCATGAACATTCCCAGTTAACCAGAGCATGATAATCATACAAAATCTATATATGTATATATATATATATATATATATATATATATATATATATATATATATTATGTGATTAAATGTGACCGTGCACCTCAAAACGAACATAAAGTCGCACACACTGATTTTGCGTGAGGACTGAAAATAAGTGAAATAGGTCAACCTAGCCGAACTTGACTTTTTCATATTTCCTGAAAGAGCGGGTCTTCTTTTACATTATGCTAAAATTTGGTATCATAAAACGGGCAGGAAAGTGTGTTTTTTAGCAGTTTATCTCGAACATTTTTGGTAGAATAGTGTGATTAGGTGTGTCTTTAGAATCAATTTTTCATTTCTGAAAAACCTTGTCCACACTCTTCACTTTCAACTCTAATAACTTTTCAAAGGATAGGGCTATTGCTTTGAAAGTTGGCATTAATTATGATGACAAATATGATGATATATGTGACCATAATCTACCAAAAATGTTCGAGATAAACTGCTAAAAAAAACCGCACTTTCCTGCCCGTTTTATGATACCAAATTTTAGCACAATGTAAAAGAAGACCCGCTCTTTCAGAAAATATGAAAAAGTCAAGTTCGGCTAGGTTGACCCATTTCACTTATTTTCAGTCCTCGCACTAAATCAGTGTGTGCGACTTTATGTTCGTTATGTTGTTTTAGCAGTTTATCTCGAACATTTTTGGTAGAATAGTGTGATTAGGTGTGTCTTTAGAATCTCTTTTTCATTTCTGAAAAACCTTGTCCACACTTTTCACTTTCAACTCTAACTTTTGAAAGGATAGCGCTACTGCTTTGAAAGTTGGCATTAATTATGGACAGAATGTGTTAATGAGGCATGCTTAATTTCAGTTTAATCTGATAATCCCTTCATTGTTGTTATTCTGGTGGTTTACTTCCTGTTTTTTGTCCCATTCATCGCACAGCTAGCACGGTTTGGTAAAGATTAAGCGCTTGAATAGACAATGTACTTCAGAGCCTCTTTTCTCAGTTCACACTTTTCCTGAGTTTGTGCTTTCTTTCCAATATTTAGATAGGTTAGGAGAGTCCATTTGATTTGAGTTATACATCAATTTAAAGCATAAAGTCTGCTCTTTTAGAATATGGTCTTAACTAAAAATTCATGTCTGGCGACTTTTTGTTTGTTTTGAGGTGCAGGGTCACATATATATATATATATATATATATATATATATATATATATATATATATATTTAAGACTGGAGAAGGATCCACTTGAAAGTTAAGCTTGTAGTATAGCCGCGATCACACACTGGCAAAAGATCAAGAAGTTTAAGATTGCAATCTTTAAGATCTTGAAGTTTTTCAAGTGAGTGTGGCTACAGACTTTCCGCGAAACTTCCCACTACAGCTAGGGATATTCTATTTCATAATGCTCTCCCCGCCAAACTTCTCGATCTCTTGCCAGTGTGACCAGACAACAAAAAGATCGTGAAGACTGCTCGATCTTAAACTTTGCGATCTTTTGCCACTCTGACCCCTCCTTATCTTGATAAACCCAAATAACGATGTTAGAATAGCAGTGATGGAGAAGAAGTGGAAGAAAAGACGTGTGGCACACATCTACCTACATCTGTTATAAGAACGTAACCTAGTCAACTTCCAAGACAGTTCGAACTCTGAAATTGCCTCGGCCAGTGCAATCTGCGAAATAAGGGGTTTACACCTTCCTGTCTCTTTTTGTTTTTGTTTTCAATATACGTGGATAACATGCCGCAGGTAATAACCACCAGGTATTGATGCATTTCAATTTATTCTTATCTGGACGACGCCACGCTCCCTTGTCTGTCTGTCTGATATATCTCACCAGATGTGATTCAGATCATAGAAATGCCATTCTTAGCAAACAGGCCTCTAGCTTTAAGAGCCAGTGGATTGTAAGAACTAAGGAATAATGAATACTCATACATTTTTATTGTATTAAGAAACCATGTTACATACAGAAGATTCCACTTCGTATCAGACGTAAATGGTCGTCATGTTGCCTCTCATTATATGCTTTATCAAGTATAGTTTTTGAATAACCATGTTGACACTTGAATTTCTGCCCAAGAATTAGGATATGGATCTGTTCATGGAGGACCTGAGTTTTCCACCACCTTGCGAACATGAAGTTACTTTTGTTCCCTTGAGAGATAACATCGATCCGATAGGTACCTTCTAGAGGTCTTCTTCCGTAGATATTGGAGTTGTGCTTTTTCTGCCAGACTGATACTGACAGTAGCACTCTTATTTTTTTTTTATTATTGTTCCATATTCCACATTTCAACAAATACATAAAACATAAACATCACAATACAAAAGCCTGGATGAATTATCAAGTACAACTTATAAGACAATAAAACATGTGAAATATGAGGAATCTACATAGAAGCATTGCTTGTAGGGTGTAGATTCCCAGATGCGGATGTGAGATTATTTCTTACTTGGTTATGTGATTTAAGGAATGACAATTTGTGAATTGGAGAAACATAAACGCCAAAAAGTAAAAAGAAAAAGAAAAAACAAAGAAAACAATGTCCGCGGCACAGACTTCTTGAGAGTAAAGCAAGTGATCAAAAAAATCACAATCATCAAGGTTGCTGCCTGTACTAGAAGAAAACTTAAGGGTTCCAAGAACATGGTTGTTATCAGTCGTCTTTATAAGAATAAACTTATTTTCGATTCAAAAGATGCATCACACAAACTCGTTTGGCACAAGATACTTATGTACCGCCATTTTACCGACAAAAGTACTAGTACGCACCCCCCCCCCCTCTTCAGACAAAAAAAAAAAACAAAAACAAAAACAAACAAAAAACTTCAGTCTGCGAGCGACCTCAACGCCGGACGCTAAATAACCATTCTTTTTCGTTTATTTTTTTTTTCATTTTGCACCAGGGACAACAAAAAATAAAATAAAATCGTGGGTAAAAAAAAAATTCCCACCCCTGGTCTGGCAGCACTGATTTTATACATATTATCTACTAGTATTCTATACAGTGTTTACTATTTAGATAGATTTTGGACATTCTTCCCCCGCTTGGTCACTTCGACGCCACCTCGCTGGTCATACCTCCCCCAGTCATGAACAAAAACCGACACCCTTGACTACCAGTGGCGGATCCAGGGGGAGAGGCGCACCGGGCGTCCCCCCCCCCCCCCTCTTAATTTCCAAAGCAAAAAAGTATAGCTACAAAGGGCAGTTTTTGGACTGTAAAATGTCAACATTTTCAAGCTCGCTCGCTCCGCTCGCTGCCATTAAGTCGTAATGCCATTCTCCTGAAGTTGCTGCCAGTAATTGCCTGCAGTTCCACCCGGTGCGCCCCCCACCCCCCCCCCCCTTAATGGAAAGGAAATATAGCTACAAAAGGCAGTTTTTGGACTGTAAAATTTCACAGTTTTCAAGCTCGCTCGCTCCGCTCGCTCGCATTTAAATTCTCCTGATATTGCTGCCAGTAATTGCCAGCAGTTGTGCCCGGTGCGCCCCCCTTAATTTCGAAAGCAAAAAAAATATAGCTTCAAACGGCAGTTTTGGGACTGTAAAATATCAAAATTTTCAAGCTCGCTCGCATTCAATCTTTATGCAATTCTCCTGATGTTATACTGCCACTAATTGTCTGCAGTTGCGCCCTGTGCGCCCCACTTAATTTCCAAAGGGAAAAAAATATAGCTACAAACGGGAGGTTTTTTTACTGTAAAATGTCAAAATTTTTAAGCTCGCTATCTTCGCTCGCTCGCATTAAATCGTTATGCAATTCACCTGATGTTGCTGCCAGTAATTGCCAGCAGTTGCGCCTGGTGCGTTCCACCCCCCTCCCCTCCTTAATTTCCAAAGCGAAAAAATGGCTAAGAACGGCAGTTTTTGGACTCTAAATGTAACATTTTCAAGATCGCTCTCTTCGATCGCTCGCATTTAATCGTTATGCAATTCACCTGAGGTTGCTGCCAGTAATTGCCAGCAGTTCCGCCCGGTGCCCCCCCCCCCAGCTTTAATTTCCAAATCGAAAAAATATGGCTAAGAACGGCATTTTTTGGACTGTTAAATGTTACATTTTCAAGCTCGCTCGCTCCGCTCGCTCGCATGTAATCGTTATGCTCTCCTGATATTGCTGCCCGTAATTGCCAGCAGTTGCGCCCGATGCGCCCCTTCAATTCCAAAGCGAAAAAAGAAATTATGGCAACAAACGGCAATTTTCTCTTTACTGTAAAATGTCAAAATTTTCATGCTCGCTCGCTCCGCTCGCTCGCATGTAATCGTTATGCTCACCTGATATTGCTGCCAGTAATTGCCAGCAGTTGCGCTCGATGCGCCCCCTTAAATTCCAAAGCAAAAAAATATAGCAACACACGGCATTTTTTTTTTTACTGTAAAATGTCAAATTTTTTAAGCTCACTTGCTCCGCATTTAATTGTTTTGCCTTTCTCCTGATGTTGCTGCCAGTAATTGCCGGCAGTTGCGCCCGGTGCGCCCCCAGCCCTTTTATTTCCAAAGCGTACAAAGCGACTGTAAAATGTCAAAATTTTCTAGCTCGCTCTCTTCGCTCGCTTGCATTAAATCGTTATGCCATTCACCTGATGTTGCTACCAGTTATTGCCAGCAGTTGCGCCCGATGCCCCCCCCCCTTAATTTCCAAAGCAAAAAGAATACGGCTACAAACGACAGTTTTTGGACTGTACAATGTCAAAATTTTAAAGCTCGCTCGCTCCGCTCGCTCGCTCGCATGTAATCGTTATGCCATTCTCCCGATATTGCTCCCAGTAATTTGTCGTTTCATACCGTCATTCCATAATCCATTTATAGGGGGACAACCCTCTCCCACAACCTCCCCCTCGGGATCGCCTGCTCGCGCTCGGTCGCGTTCATGACATCAGTGTAAGAATCAATACCAGAAGTTTATTGAAATGATATAGTTTATAGGCACATTGTTCAACAACAATTTCCATCAAAATGTACTGCTACCTTAAACAAGTGGGACTGTTTCAAGTCGATAAAAACACGCAAAAAAAACCTGCATCAAATTGCACAATTTACAACATCAAAATGCAAAAAGTTCTCACCGTGAGAGGAGGGGGGCATAACAGGCACTTCCACACCTCCCCCTTCTTGCTCGCTCCCTCGCATACTAACACCCCCCCCCCCCCCCCCCCAAGATGAAACCCAGCTGCGCCGGTGCCCTTTCCCCGCTTGGTTCCACTCAAAAAACAGTAAAAGTCTAGGAATTGAGAGCTTCCTATATTCCAAATGTCTGTCCAAAAAAAAAGAAATAAAAATCTCGTCACATTAGGGTCAAAACGCACCCCCTTGAAAAAAGCTGGTGACGCCCCTGAACGACAATACTTCTGTATTAAAAAAAAGATACAAAAAGAAGAAAATCCTGCTCACTGTACCAGACCTGATCTTTCTTCACCAGTAGACAATGGGTGGGAACGTTTTGATCTGGCCTACAGCCTGTACTGGTGTATCTAGCTCCGATCCTGCAAAGTTGCCCTGAGATGATTTCATGTGCATGCGAAATCAATGCAGAACACTTCGATGCAAATGTCACAAATCAGGTCTACGATGTACAGCAGTGTGTGCATGTTAGCAACAATGTGATAATGCAAACCTTTCATGAATGTAGGTCAACTTAGCTCGATTGAGAAATAGACTTTTCGACTCAGATTATGTTTCTTTTCAGCCAAAATAAAGGTGCTGATGACTAGAATTACAAAGTTCATCCTTCGCTTCTGCTTCAGACACTGTCCGAGATATCAGGATTTTTCTTACATTTTGTTTTTGCTTGAGCCTGCAGAGTAGCTGATGATATATATATATATATATATATATATATATATATTGATAAGGTAGTCCACGTGTTGGCAAGATAAAAAGATAAGTAACCAAGCTGCAACAAAGTTCATGCTGTATTCACCAACGGTTTATTTCTTCACACAAATTTTCGGGCGTCTCGCCGCCCTTTCTCAAGTGTTGATACTCTTGAGAAACAACACTTGAGAAAGGGCGGCGAGACGCCCGAAAATTTGTGTGAAGAAATAAACCGTTGGTGAATACAGCATGAACTTTGTTGCAGCTTTGTTACTTATCTATATATATATATATATATATATATATATATATATATATATATATATATATATATATAAGTAAGTTATGTTATGCAGACGAGATTTATGAAAGTTGCCGCTTGATTTGAAATTCAACGGATTGCAAATAATTATAAACCAATCTATCTAACGAAAACGACAAAGTACAAGGAAGGATAAAGTGACCTTGCACTAATCCATAGAGTAATCTATGGAGATGTGATTGCTCGATAAATTTGATTGCAGGACCTTGCTTTGGTGGTAAATATGCATAGAAAATGGTTGAATATTTGCATGATTTATCATGCAAATGCGATAATGGAGGTGTGTTGTTTAGTAGTTGCAGTTAATTCTTGCATCTCTAAATCACACCAGGAATCATTAACAGGTCTTCATGTAATAATTGTTATGAAACATATTCATATATTGCGGCAGTGCGGTGTAGAATCTCGAAACCTGCCTGGTCTACGGCCTCTTGAATATCAATTTGCAAACATATTTCCTTTTAGTATACATTCACTTCCTCTTTATCGATTGATTCCAGTACCTGATTTACTTCGAACTCTGACGACATCGTAATGTGCAACTTGTGCCCGATAATTTAGCTGTATTTCAGTACTCCAAGGTAAATTTCGATAGCAAGACTTTGTTTTAGGGAATATATCCACAGAAATGGCCAACTCTTTGTATAATTCATTATGCAAATCAGACTATTGGGGTATCTGTAATAGCTGTTTTTTTTTCTTGTATCTCTTTATCACAAAAGAATCATCAACTTATGTCTTGATATTATGACTATAATGATTCGGATTCATCTATGTATATCGCAGCAATGTGTTGTAGACTCTCGAAGCCTGTCGTAGTATAGCATCTTGTATACCAATTTGCATACGTTATTGCAAATGAAGAGTTTGTTCGCAAAAACCGATAAGTCCATTTTTGAAGATTTTGAAGTGCGGTCTCGGTCATTAAGTACAAAATAATACCTTTAAATGACATATTGGTCCCTACATATAAAGGTACATTTTTGAAGTTATGGTCAAAAGAAGCAAACATTTTCTTATTGTTCTCTTTATTTTTCCTGACCTTTAATCGCAAATATCTCCCTTTGGCAAGTATGGACTTATCGGTTTTTGCGAACAAACTCTTCAAATATTGTTATTGTCTTTTTATTCTGAATTGGTTGATTCCAGAACTTGATTTTCCTCGGACTCAGATGACACCATGTACACTTTGTTTGACCGATAGCATGTCTATTTTTCACTACGCCAAGGTACATTTTGATAGCAAAACTTTGCTTTAGGGGAAAATATGTTCAGAAAATGGGGAAAAATATTTGCATAATTTATTATGTAAATGAGATGCATGTTTTATTTTGATACTTAATGTTGGTTTTTGTATCTCTATATCACACTAGGGATCGTGAACCAGTCTTGATACAATGATAACTATTATCAGAAATATGATTCAGATTCATATATTGCGGCAATGCGTTGTAGAATCTAGAACCCCGCCAGTTATGTATCCTCTTGTATACCAATTTGCATGGATATTCGCATAAGTGTAATTCAGTTTTTTTTTAATTTATTGAATTCTTTTGAAGCGATTAATTTTGATTCGACTCTCGCGACACCAAGTATACTTTTTGTTTGCCCGATAACTTGTTAAAATGATTACAAACAGAAGTGAACACGTAGGTACTATACATGTGCATAATATAATATATGCGGTAATGCATTGCTGTATCAGCGGCAACTCCCAATTTGCATATTTCACTTCTTAATTTGCATATATAAGTGAAAGTTATCAACAATTGACGACCTAGCTATTGTCTTAGCACCTTAATTTCTGAAAGTATTACTATTTCTGCATGTCTAGGGAGATTTTAGGAAAATTAGATCATCGAAACACCTTTAAAAGAAATGAATTGGCGGCCATTTTGTTCATGCAAATTAGATGTTCTTAGACTCAAAAATCCGCTTGGAAACCGGAATTTTTGGATTCAGCGTTCTTGAATTATGCAAAATAGACCGGTTTCCAACTTTTACTAAAAAATGCCTCTGACAGTCATATTTTCCCCAAATCCCACTAGACTATAAAGGAAGGTATCATTTTCGAATAGTTAAATGCATGTAAAAGTTGCAGCAGTTGTACTTTTAACACATGATTTGACTTAATCGTACAGGCAAATGTAGGTCCTAGCAATGTATGGACACAGATTTCCCTTCAAAATATATGTGAATACAGAGAGCAAAGACAATGACAATTGTTCATGTTCTTACTAAGGAAGTTTATTCAAGAATGCAGATAAATTCCTTTCTAAAGAAGGAATATACACGTACGCTGTATTATCTACCGAAGGAAGTAAAAGCGTTCTTTTGTGTTCGTAAACTATTATAAAAAAAAAAAAATAGAATAGAGTGGAATATCATCTTTTTTTTTTCACTTCATCCTACTTTGTTGTGGCAAAATTATAAATGACTATGGTAAAATAGAAAGTTGTCTGACCCCGAAATTATTGGATATGTAACATCATAATTTATGCTTGTACACCAATAGAGTAACATACAAGAAAAAAAAATGAAGGGGACCTTCAACATGGTTTTCAATAGTTCAATATTGTTCGAATGCGTATGAACACAAATTAATAGATAGCAAAATCATTTTTTTCCTATGGCAATTTGATCAAATTATAGGTTAAGAATTAACTTTCACGCAACACATTAACGACAACCTTGACACATGGCTGCTATCTTGAATTTTTGTGTGGATGTTATTTTTGTCCTAAAATATGACACATTGGAAATATTGATGCCAAATTTCAAGCTTTTATCTCTTTTTGAAAGATACTTTCTGTTCAATCGTATATGCTTCTTAACTATACTCTGAAATGACAGCGAACAGCGTCACCTATACCACTTGGCATGAAAAGTAAAGGCCGTACTATCACACATTTCCGGGCCTTTCCGGCCAAGCTACGCGGGCTTGTTACGTGTGGGGATTTTCCAGTACACAGGACATTTTTTAAATTTATTTATTTATTTATTTATTTTTTTTTTTTTGCGGGCGGACAACGCTTTGGGCGAGTTTCACGTGCGTCCTACATGCTTTCTGGCACCCGTGCTACTTACATGTACGTTTGTCTTAAGTGCATTCCATGTGACCTGCGTGTCAGGCGCATGGGTGGCGAGTGAGGGATGACAACTTGGTGAAGGAGTCCTTCTGAAGGAAATTGATTTGCATAGATCCATGGGCAACTTACGTACTTCAAGCCGGTCAACTGCATGTGACTTGCGGCAGCTACGGGTCTCCTACTGGACCTCTGCAGGCAATCCCCGCGACTCACTCGGAAAAAGTTTTGGTCATGCTCAAAACTTGGCTGCGGGTAAATCGGACTAGCGTGCTCACTTCCGGGCAACTACGGGCTAGATACGTGCGACTTGCAAAGAACAATTTTGATTACCCAGAGGTCCCCGTAGATGATCCGCACATGACAGTACCTAACATGTATCTCAAAAGTAGTCGCCCGGAGGTGCGCACGCATATTTTTTTTACCCGCAACCGTGTTTAGGCCCTGTCACACCTTTCCGGGCAAGCTACTCGGGCTTGTTACGTGTAGGGATTTTCTAGCATACCGGACATTCCTGAGGGCGGAAAAGGATTTGTGCGAGTCAGCGCATGTGTCTTACTTGCTGGACGCGTTATACTTGCGAGTATACTGTGTGACCTTTGTACCAGTCGCGTGGGGGCTGACAACTCAGTGAAGGAATTCCTCTAATGGAATGGCTGAAATCTCACAGAATTTCATTATCTTGGCTGCATACGGGACTGCGAAGTACCTGCGTGGGAATTGCCTGGGAAGTACTGCCGCTAAGGGTCTCCTACTGGCGTTCTGCGTGGACCTCTACGGGCATTCCCGCGACTCACCCGAAAAAAGTTTTGGTCATGCTCAAAACTTGGCTGCGGTTAAATCGGACTTGCGTGAGCACCTCCGGGCAACTACGCGCTAGATACTGTCAGGTGCGGACCAACTGCGGAGAGCTCCGGGGAGTAAATTTGTTTCCCCGAAAGTCAAGCCGCAGAAGTTCCCCCGTACGGTATGACAAGGCATGAATGAAAACTGCAAACATTCTTGTTCGCCCGCTGAAAATCTTCTACGTGCTGGAAACTACCTCCTCGCCACAAGCCCGCGTAGCTTGCCCGGAATGGTGTGACACGGCCTTTAGTGGCTACACCTCGCAGGCAACTAACACGCAGGTACTTCGCATTCCCCGCATGTCGCTCGTAACTGAAAACGGGTTGGTTTCGAAGCTTTTACGCAGGACACACGGATTACACGCAGGTACCAGGTAAGTAGCACGCGTCTTGCAGGTAATACGCAAGTACCAGGTAAGTAGCATGCGTCTAGCAGGTAAGACGCAAGTACGGATATCGCCAACATCCTTGTCCGCCAGCAGAAAATTCTCCTGCGTCCTGGCAAAACCCTACTCGTAACAAGCCGGCTTAGCTTTAATACCCGGAAAGGTGTGACAGGGCCTTAAATTAGTTTGCAGGCACAAACCCTGTTTTGGTCGAAAAAAGTCAAGACTACTAGACGCACCACTGACGCTGTACTTAGAGCTTCCTGCAATTTGTGCCAGTGGTGCGTGTAGTAGTCTTAGCATGTGCAGACTTCTTTACGTTTGTACCAACTAATGATAATGAAAGATGGCCTGCAAATTTCTATTGATACAACAATTTTGAACCACATACTACTTGGGGGTGTTCCTGGAGGTCCAATCTACCACCCAGTGTAGTCGAACCTTTTCTGCGGGTGGGTTGAACGAACTCTTTAATTAAGCCCCTTACAGGAATTAGCGCTTTGACTACGATTCATGAATATTAAGGAGAGAGAGGAGAGAGGGAGGGAGAAAGACGGGAATGACTGAGAACAGATTATGGAAGGGGTGACATGTCGCATTAATTTGAGTTACCTTGATTGGTTATTTGGTTTCTTATCTATTAACATACATATTGTACGTCTCTTTAAATGAAACAGATATCAATCACGTGTTTGGTACGATGGTGATGATGATGATGATGATGATGATGATACTAATACTAATACTACTACTACTACTACTACTACTACTACTAATAATAATAATAATGTCTTTACCTAGGACAGCCTATTCACTGTTGCCACTACTCTACCAGAGGGCCCTGTCATTATCATTACCCGAGCGTTGCCCGGTACCCATTTATACACCTGGATTGAGAGGGACATGGTAGGTAAAAACATCTTGTAACGTACGTATCTCGTCATACTGGCAACATGTCGCAAATAAACTAAGTTTACTGGTTTGGGGTAACTTGCTTCAAGAGGAAGACGGGGAGAAAGAAAGAAAGACGGAACAAAATGCAATGATAGTGTTAAATTGACCCCAGATCAGGGCAAATCATTCAAGGACTCAATTATTCAAACTTTATTTTCCTTTTTTTTTTTTTCAAACAGAATTTACGATGGAATAATATGTGGAATTTGGCATGCGTGTCGTTGCAAATATACACAGCCAGACAGGGATAAAAACATGTCCATGTCTATATGATCAGTGCAGAATAGAGAAAAAAAGAGATAATCTTATCTGCACAATCTGCGAAAAAAAAGTGGAGGTAACCACTCGAAAGGCTATACTTGTATTATGTGGGTACCTCTCAGGGAAGGGGAAAGGGGGGGGAGTACAAAAAGTGCGAGAAACTAGAGAAATAGGAAATAGAAAATATCAGAAAGTGAAAGTGTAAAAAAAAAAGGAACAGAAAATATGGGGAAGAGAGCATAATACAAGTAATAACTAGGTATGTTCGTTGTCACAAAACAGAAACGTGTGTAGCACCTAGGTTGTTGCAAAATTGCTGTTATACAAACATTACATGCTAAAAATTATGGAATCTTAGGTTTGACAGTAGAAAAAGATGATATACAAAATTTGAGCAAAGTTCGTCAAGAAACATGGCCAGTATAGAGCCCACACCCCAAGCCGGAAATCCACCTTTTAGTGTATAAAAACGGAACAAGCGAGAGCGCTATCCTAGATGAAAACAACAACAAAAACCACCACCACCAACAACAACAGCAAAACGGCTACACCTTTGAGATATACGCCAGTACTCTAGACATATTCTAAGCAAAGTCAGCCAAGAAATGCAGCCCATTTGCCACACGCTATAGACACCACTCAAAATATGAATGAAGGAATGGACTTGAATTTATATTCCAATGCAATGATAGTCATTGTACATGTTAACGAAACGATGCAGTCACATGGATAAATGCAAGAATATGATCTTTGTAACTGAAGAGGTACAAAGCGCTACAAACAATAATAACAAAAAACCACAGCACTATTGTGTAACACAAATATACTTCGATGGAAAGTATACACGGTCATACTGAGAACCTCATTCACCAACACTACATCACACTTCAGTAAAAAAGAAATGTGTGAAATGCCTTATGCATTTACTTTGGACCACAAAAAAGTTATAGTAGGCCCTACGTGTAGAATTCAATGTTGTACATCTCCATCTGTTTTATAATAAAATAAAACATCCAAATGTAATTTATGTTTAACAACCTTTTGTAGGCATAATGTGATGTTTTATTAATGTTTTATTAATGTTATATTCATCTTTAATTTTACCCTATCTGAACTACGGCATTCTCGCCTGGGACAACACTTACTCCTCATATCTAGAAAGAATATTGTTATTGCAGAAAAAAAGCTCTTCGTATTATTTGTAGAGAATCGTGGAGATGTCATACTAATGACTTGTTTTATCAAAATAGTATTTTAAAAATCAAGGATTTGTATTGTTTGAATTTAGGTCAGTTTATGTACAAATTGATAAATCATTCCCTTCCTTTAACGTTTGACTCCATGTTTATTCAAAATAAAACTGTACATTCATACCCCACTAGACAAACCAATGAATTCCATTTACCACTGTTTAGGACGATTTTTGCAAAGTCTTTATTCTCCTTCGCTGGGCCTAAATTCTGGAATTCCCTTGACAGCAGCATAAAAGAATCTCTAAGTTTCAACACTTTTACTTTGAATTAAAAAAAAAGAATGTTTATTAATTTTTATATCACTGGGGATTTGCATTTTGAAAGTTGCTAACTGATTTCTTTGCTGCTAATGTGTTTACTTTGTTTAATTTATTTCAGAACCGTTATAATATATCATTCATAGATAGTCCACTTCTCGGTAAGACCAAAGTCTCATGTGCCCTGGCATCGACCCTTGAACTCTTCCTCCTTTGCCCTTTCCTCTGTCTTCCTGTCCCCTTCTGGCCTTTGACCTCCTGTTTATTCCTTCCACGCGTATGTAAGAGAGCAGCTTTGTTTCTGTCTGTGTGTGCGTTTGTGTGCGTACTCGTTTTATGTTCTGTTTACGTCAAATTGTCTCGTTGCATTATTACTATAATTTTCACGACTCAAGAGGGGACTGCATTCTACAAGCTTGGCTTTTTAGCAGTCCCCTCCATTTCCGACCTGTTCTTTGTTATGATTCAGTCACATTTTGTCCATGTATTTCTTCAACTACAGTACGTTTATTGATTCATGTAAACAAATGACGTATATCTAAATTTCATTTGGAAATGTAAATGTTACATTGTACTTAATTTGTTTATATGCAATTGTCACATTATATGCTTTGGCCGGAAATGAAATAAAAATGAAATGAAATGAAATGTACAAGTATCATGGATTACATGCTTCCCCTCCAAAAAGGAAAATCACAGGATGTATTTGATTCATTTTCCCGATTATCACTCTTCTTTTTATTTTTGCAAGAAATACTCAGTGAATAATACTTTTTCATGTGATAAAGTCAGTCTTCTGAAAAAAAAAATAATGGTGTACGAAACTCCTTTTGTCTACAAAAGCAGTATCTGCAAAGTTTTGATATACAACGGCATAGTGGAACAATTGTTCAAATTTGTCTAAGCACTAAATGTTGCACAGATTGGTTTTCCTCATTATGTTTATTTGCTGATGAATAGGTGGCAGGCAAAGTCCTAGAGATGTTTGGTATCAATTGAATGATAAGATTACAAAGGAAAAAGAACACAACTGAGCTTGTGTGGAATTAGGCAACAACAAAGGCATAATTATATTAATAAGAATATGCTGAGACTTATATACACATCAAGTATCAAATCGTATTTCTTTCAAGAAACACGTTTCATTGCAGAGCCAAACTGTGTGTGTGTGTCTCTCTCTCTCTCTCTGTTATCATTTTCAGTAACACTAACCTCATTGACCTTTGACACACTTATGTGACCTCAGAAATAACATCGAGCTCAATAATAAAAAATCACTCCTAAGATTGTCTAGGGATGAAAATCCTAAAATGGTCTTACGGTAACAAAGTTATGACTTCCAGAAGAAACCTCAAGTACATTTTAACTGTCGACAACATTTGACGTTTTACCTACTATCTTTAACCTTGACGTAAATAACCATTGAACTCCAGATATCATTAGCATTGTGTCCTTACAAGACAAATATCATGTAGATCCTGATTACAAACAGCCATACTTTATCATGTACTTACCAAAGTAGTAGAAACTTCGTGGTAAAAGTTTGATATTTGACTACATTGACATTATAGACGTGAGCATGTAACCTCTGACCCCAAGGTATGATTAAACACCCCATAAGGCTCCCCTTATTCAATTTTGATTCCTACAAAGCCTATGGTTGCAAAGTTATTCACGTTTTTGAAAGCAACACGGACAGACGGACAACGGATGGACACCGAATGGATGGACGGCAGAAGGGGATACAGGTTCATCGGTCTTCCTCAACCACATTGGGGAGCAACAAAAGCGTTGTCGTTCCGTCAGTCGATAATTCAAGGAATAAATATCTCCGTATTATTTCATTGCAGATGTCTTTTTTTTTGTTCTTTTTTGAAACTGGCCACAGACTCTGGATTTTCCAATAGTATCTACATTCTTATCAAAAATGTAAAAAAAGGAAGAACAAGTGAATTTCCTATGTATGCCAGAAAACAGACACTAGAAATGTTATAAACAGATAGATAACTAAATTGATAGATAAAAGATGAATACATAGATAAATGAATACATATAAAAAACGAATAAATAAATAGATAAAAACACATTGATTTCGACCTGCTGGGGGAAACATGAAATTTATCAATATCTCACTTCGTGAAAAACAGCGTTTTTCTTAGGGTGGAGGCAGCATGCATGCTACGTATTGTTGATTCTCCCCCCCCCTCTCTCTCTCTTCCTCTCTCTTCCTCTCTCTCTCTCTCTCTCTCTCTTCCACTTCGTTTACATCTACACCTTCTAATCTCCTCATCCATTCGGTTTGGTGCCAAGATCAACCTGCGCCACAAGTAAATTAGGTCAGGTGTCGTGTTGCGAAATTTTAAGTGCCCAGAGAAATTCTGTATTCACATAACAAATTAAGCGTATCCCATTTTGACGTGCGTGGCTCGTAGTCCTGAGACTGAACTCAGTATGGATACCGTGTATGTAATAAACGGTCCAATAAATGGCGACCAAGTAGACGGCAGGCGCTACCAGGCGAAATTGCATGCAGAAGCGTACAGTTTCCACTCTCAATCGCCCCCCACCCCCCCCCCCCCCACACACACACACACTCTCTCTCTCCCTTTCTCCCTCTTCCTCTCTCTCTCTTTCTCTTTCTTTCTCTCTTTCTTCAACTCATGCCTTCTCCTCTAATACTCTTTCCGAAGGTCTCCTTCATTCATTTTCTGTAACTGTTTGATAAAATGTTAGTTATGGCCAATGATATCATGCAGTACAGTACCGTATGTTTCATGCATGACTTGAGTTTTTTACATGATTATTATTGACACCTGAAGCTGTAGATTGCAAATATGAGATATAAAGGAAGAGAGAGAAGGAGAGAGAGGGGAGGGGGGGGGGTAGAGAGATTGAAACAATATGAAGCAGAAGACAGTGGAGAGGAGAAAATAGGAATGAAAAGGAAATCACAGGGGCCGCGGAACGTTTTTCATTGTGGGGGGGGGGGGGCTGCAGCCCCCCCCCCCCCCCCGGTTCCGCGGCCCCTGAATCAGCTCTTACAGTTAACAGTATTATAGTCTGTATACCGACGATGGTTCCGTAATATGTCGAAAGAGGTGACTGTGAAAGGGGTAACCTATATCTCTTGAACTCAAGGAAATGAAGTAGCGTAGAATTAGTAATTCATATGTTCAATAGAAAAAAAAAGTACACTGTGTTAATGGACTTTTATTATGTTGGCTCACATTTTCAAGTAAACGCCTAATCGCGTGATGATACAGAGTAACTACAGGCAATACAATGAGAACGTTGGTGACAGGGCACTTGCATCACATAAATAGTATGCAACATGCGAATATCACAGCGTGCTGGATGCAGACTGAGGCCATGGACACAACAAACAAACAAAGAATCAAACAGACATAAAAACAACAAGAACAACACAGGCGTTACCATGGTAAATTTTCGCAATACACCAGTGTCAGGATATCAAGCGTGTTTCAGCAGGGGTTCCCCCTTATCATACCGGCGTGATACCCGCTCGCTCATGATATATTCAAAGTCACATTCGCCGAGATGAAATAACAGCGCACTGAATGCGTGTACATTGATACACGAGTGGTAGATGTCATTACAAACAATACCTTGATGGGATTTTCCCTTTCCGTTCCCCCAATCCCTCCCAATGGATTGAGATGCACAAAATAAAGGAGAAATGGCAGATGCCATTTGTGACCTTACATTACAAAACAAACAAAAAGTCGCCAGACATGGATTTTTTAGTTCAGGACAGATTCCTAAAGAGCAGACTCTAAGCTTTAACATGATGTGTAACTCATATCAACAATGGACTCTCCTAACCTATCTAAATACTAGAAAGAAAGTGCACACTCTGGGAAAGTGCGAACTGAGAAAGGAGGCTCCGAAGTACAGTCTATTCAAGCACTTAATCTTTACCGAGCCATGCTACCTGTGCAATGAAAGGGACAAAACACGGGATGTTAACCACCGGAGCAACAACAATGAAGGGATTATGAGATTACGCTAAAATCAAGCATGTTCTTTCAACACATTCTACCCATGATTAATGCCAACTTTCAAAGCAGCAGAGTTATCCTTTCTAAAGTTATTAGACTCGAAAGTGAAGAATGTACAAAGGATTTTAAGAAATGAAAAGGGGCCTCTTATTCAAACCTGGTCATTCTTCTCTCCCCAAATGAAGGGGTTGTAGAAAAAACTACTGAAAGCACACTTTCCCATTCGTGTTATGATCCCAAACTAGAGAATGACGTAGAAGAAAGACAACTCTTTCAGAAAATATGAAAAACTCAACATTGACCTCGTTGACCCATTTCACCTGTTTTGAGTCTTCACGTAAAAGCAAGGAGTGCAACCTTTTGTTTGTTTTGTGGTGCACGGTCACATAATATATATAGTTTTAAGGGGTTTTAATACATTTTTCATGAAATGAATGCAACAATTGTGATTGTTTTGTCATTTTCAGTGCCCCCTTAAAATGATAGCGACAAGCGTCACCGACCCCATGGCAGGAAAAGTTAGTTTGCAGGCAAAAACCCTTGTTTACGGAACAAAGAGTCTGCGCACGCCAAGACTACTACACACACAACAGGCACTGGCACCTGTAGCAGTGCCAGTAGTGCGTGTAGTAGTCTTGACGCAAGCAGACTCTATATGAGAAATGAGGTCTTGTCGCAACTAAAGTGCCCTGTAAAATTTTATTGGTACCATAATTTGGAACCACATCTACCTCGGGGCGTTCCAGAGGGTCCAACCAACCACCCCATGCAGTCAAACCTTATCTGCGGGGTGGGTTGAACCAGGGAGGTGAGTCTCACCTCTCTGGTTGAACGAAGTAATTTTTTTCTGGGTCCCTGCGCCTTGACTATCGGAGAACATAAAAAAAAAATGATCTGATGTGGTAACGCAATCGAAGGTGTGCGAGGGAGTAGGCGATTGTGTAGGCGGGACATGTCAGGTTACTGGCGAATGAACCAAAGTTCTACGGAGATGATTTAAGAGTTGGACACTTTCCGGGGGGGGGGGGGGGGGAGGTAACGATTCCCTTTTGGTATCTAGTCTATTGTGGCTTGTCTAAAGGTCCAGTTCCCCATTTCCTTCTATTTTTCAGCTCCTCGCCAGTGCGCATGCGTCTCTGCGTCAGCAGCTTTCAGTGGGAGGAGCGAAAAACACTGGACTCCTTCCTGCCACTGGTGTACCTATAGCCGCCTTCCTTTTGTTTTTATCGTTCCTGCTCCAACCAATCAGAGGCCAACAACCGTTAGACAAAGAAAGAAAAAAAAAAACATCTGACCACATTAGATTCATCTGTAGGGAAAATAGGCGTGCAGAAAGACATTGGTCTTGCAATTCTCTTGGGCAAGGGATATTCCAAATAAAAGGCAGGGCAGCATTAGTTCAGGGCTCACTTGCCCTCACTTCGAAGCTTCACATTCTTCTCTTCGCGGGGCCAGAGCTGCACCTGCACAAAGGGTGAGTGTCGGTTACGTCTTGGCGTGTCAAAGTTCAGGACTCGAGTGTAAGGTAGGATAAGCCTTTACGATTCATCCCTTGGCATGAACAGCTCGCTAGCATGTAATTTCCTCAAAAAGAATAAAATAAAACAAATGCAGATTTTAAAAAGTGTACTGTTACGGTAAATAGGTAGATAATATGTGACCGTGCACCTCAAAACAAACACAAAGTCGCACACACTGATTTTGCGTGAGGACTGAAAATAAGTGAAATGGGTCAACCTAGCCGAACTTGACTTTTTCGTATTTTCTGAAAGAGCGGGTCTTCTTCTACATTGTGCTAAAATTTAGGATCATAAAACGGGTAGAAAAGTGTGTGTTTTAGCAGTTTATCTCGAACATTTTTGGTAGAATAGTGTGATCAGGTGTGTCTTTAGAATCCCTTTTTCATTGCTAAAAAACCTTGTCCACACTCTTCACTTTCAACTCTAATAACTTTTCAAAGGATAGTGCTACTGCTTTGAAAGTTAGCATCAATTATGGACAGAATGTGTTAATAAGGCATCTTTAATTTCAGTTTAATCTGATAACCCCTTCATTGTTGTTACTCTGGTGGTTTACTTCCTGTTTTTTGTCCCATTCATCGCACAGCCAGCACGGTTTGGTAAAGATTAAGCGCTTGAATAGACACTGTACTTCAGAGCCTCTGTTCTCAGTTGACACTTTTCCTGAGTTTGTGCTTTCTTTCCAATATTTAGATAGGTTAGGAGAGTCCATTTGATTTGAGTTATACATCATTTGTGACCGTGCACCTCAAAACGAACATAAAGTCGCACACACTGATTTTGCGTGAGGACTGGAAATAAGTAAAATGGGTCAACCTAGCCGAACTTGACTTTTTCATATTTTCTGAAAAAGCGGGTCTTCTTTTACATTATGCCAAAATTTGGTATCATAAAACGGGCAGGAAAGTGTGTGTTTTTAGCAGTTTATCTCGAACATTTTTGGTAGAATAGTGTGATTAGGTGTGTCCTTAGAATCCCTTTTTCATTTCTGAAAAACCTTGTCCACACTCTTCAATTTCAACTCTAATAATTTTTGAAAGGATAAGGCTACTGCTTTGAAACTTGGGATTGATTATGGACAGAATGTGTTAATGAGGCATGCTTAATTTCAGTTTAATTTGATAATCCCTTCATTGTTGTTACTCTGGTGGTTTACTTCCTGTTTTTTGTCCCATTCATCGCACAGCCAGCACGGTTTGGTAAAGATTAAGCGCTTGAATAGACATTGTACTTCAGAGCCTCTTTTCTCAGTTCACACTTTTCCTGAGTTTGTGCATTCTTTCCAATATTTAGATAGGTTAGGGGAGTCCATTTGATTTGAGTTATACATCATTTTAAAGCTTAAAGTCTGCTCTTTCAGAATATGGTCTTAACTAAAAATTCATGTCTGGCGACTTTTTGTTTGTTTTGAGGTGCAGAGTCACATATGGTCTTAACTAAAAATTCATGTCTGGCGACTTTTTGTTTGTTTTGAGGTGCATGGTCACATATATTGTACTTACATTCCATTCTGAGCAGGTTTTGCATTCGTTGTTCAAATTCACTACACACAATGTCAGCTTGTGAGTGTGCATTTTATCGTGATAACGGGTAAGACAAGACGAAAGAATAGTCTTTGCATGCCGTCTCTCAGGGCACCAAAAGTAGCTACGCCCGACAAGTGTGTTTGTTTGTTTGTTGTGTGTGTGTGTGTGTGTGTGTGCGCGCGCGCGCGCATGCTTGCTACTTAATTTCGTATTTACAGCAGACACACACACACACACATTTAAAGTTGTCAGCGACAGAGGGCAGCATTATATTTATTGTATTGTATTGTATTTATTCAGACAAATCAAAAACAACATGTCTAGAGGTGCAAAAAGAGGTACGAATACCCATGCATGTCTGCACCTCTGGAGTATATCATCACAAAATTAAACAAATTAAAAATTATGATTGGTACATTGAAATACAAACATCTAAATACATATAGGTATAAATATAATACAGTTATTGTAAAATGACTAGAGGTACGCGTTACGGTCGCCACAAAGCACAGCGGACTTAAAAAAATGGCAGACCTCCCCCCTAACCCCAAGGCCCAAGGCGAAAATGGCAGACCCCCAAGACCTAGCTGTCTTCCGGGGAATGCGAGTCGACGAACCGAAGAAATACCTGAATGATCGTGGCATACCTCCCGTGCAGTCAGGAGAGGCGGGCCAAGCCAGCTAGACCAGAAGGCCAAGAAGCACAGGGAGGCTTTGGCACCCCTGGTTGAGTCTGTTTAGAACAACAGGTAAGTAACAATTTGGCATGTGAGATGCCTTTTTTCCAACCAGGTTTGGTGTCTTTTGCCAAAGAAATAAGTCAAAAGCCAAGCCTCATTTTGGAGTGTACATACGTCGCGTCGAACATGCAACACGGAAAAGCCAGTTTGCTGCTAATACCATACCGTATCGATCTATCTCTCGATCTCGCAATTGATATCCGGCCGGCCCAGCCCGGGCGACCGCCCGCCCGGCGCGGCCGCGGCCGGCTGAGCTGAGCTGCGCTGCTGCATGTGCATATAATGCGAGTAAATTTGATGTCGATTTTTTCCCCATAAGGCATTGCGGATTTCGGCCTGTCCACTACAACCGATAGGTGGCGCACCGTATAAGGAATCCACCGAATTGATCAGTGTTTTAGTAGTAGCCATGATAAATTATCATGGGCGTACATACTCGAGCAGGATTCGAACCTACGACCTCCTGATCACCGGACAGGCGTCATCTCCACTAGACCACCGAGCTTTCGCCCGACAGCAAATGTTGGTTCTAATCCTTATAGCATGCAGCGGGTATTGCTTTGTTATTCAAATTCATGATTCTTCCGTCGAGATGTTTTCATTGTATTGTATTGTATTGTATTGTATTGCATTGTATTGTATTTTATTCAGACAAATAAAAAAAAAAACATGTCTACGGGTGCAAAAAAAAAAGGTACGAATACCCATGCATGTCTGCACCCCTGGAGTACATCATCACAAAATTAAACAAATTAAAAATTATGATTGGTACATTGAAATACAAAAATCTAAATACATATAGGTACAAATATAATACAGTTATTGTAAAATGACAATGAAATCAAACTCTGGCCTTCGGAACAGCAATATATTGCACAAAAAATGGGTAACCAGGATAAAATGTAAAAAGGTGATATCGCAAGAGAGGAATAATCATCTAAGACAACAAACCATATTGCAGGGTATACTAGCGGAATATTGTAACATGGACGAATACATAAAAAAAGTCTATATCATAGTATATGCACATTAATATTGCACCAGACAGAGTAAGGTTAAAATTCATCAAATGAGACTTATATCATATACATGATACATTGTAGAATGAATTCACATACATAAAAACTGTCTTAATAAATATTTAAAGCGAGAAAGAGATGTACAGGCTACAATGTTACTTGGCAATGAATTCCATTCTTGTGAAGTCTTGAGATAAAAAGAACATTTGAAATAATCACTTCTTGCAAACGGGATATGTACTTTCTTATTATGATCATTTCTACCAAATCTGTTCTCTCGTGTAATTCTTTGTTGTCCAGTGTTCACTATATCATTTATCATTTTGTAAAACATTATAAGTCTGAAATACTTACGTCTTGTAATTAATTTCGAGAAATGTATCTTTTGCAAAAACGTATCATAACCTTTGCAACTGATTGACAAATTGCCCTACATCGACGTAAATTAAGCACTGAATTGATCAGTGTTTTAGTAGTAGCCATGATAAAAAATCATGGGCGTACATACTCGAGCAGGATTCGAACCCACGACCTCCTGATCACCTGTTTCCCAGTCACAAAACAATAATCTAACAAACCTCTTCTGAACACGCTCAAGTACGTTAATGTGAGATAATCTGTATGGATCCCATGCAGCAGCACAATATTCTAAACATGGACGTATAAGAGAATTATATAAACTGATTGAAACATGTGAGGGACAATGTAAAAAATTCCTTTTTATGACACCAATAATTTTACTACATTTAAAGGGTGTGTACAGTTCTGGTCGAGGTGTAGATTTAGCTTTTAACATTTTGCAAGATATTCAGAAACCACTCTATGAGATGTCAAAGAGCATGCAGTTCTAACACGTCTAAGGGGTATCAAAAGTTTATTCGATGAAAATCGGTTTTGAAATGGCTGAGATATCCAAAAACAAGGTGAAACAAAGAGATCCTAATAAAGTTGGGGCATGTCGCCTTTTATTATTGACACTTTTTTGATATCTCAGCCATTTGAAAACCAATTTTCATCAAATAAACGTTGAATCCTTCTTAAAATTACATGCTCTTTCATATTTCATAAGAGGCTTTTCATTATCTCACTTAGGAATGTTCAAAACATGAATCCCTACCTCAACCAGTACTGTACAGTCCCTTTAACATACGTTTCATTACAATGATCGTTCCAGTTGAGTGTTTCATTGATAATTATTCCTAGATATTTTTCTGAATGAGTTATACTTAATTTCTTTCCACATAAAACATAATCATAATCATATTTTGTTCTTTTCCGTGACATTTTCACAATCTTACATTTATTAACATTAATTAAAGTCAAGATGCCATGTCTTAGACAATTTACCCAAAGCATCAAGATCTCCTTGTACATCGTCACAGTCTTCAAGTGAATGAATACACCTATACAAAATGCAATCGTCTGCATAAAGACGAATATTGGAAGATATATCATTAGTAATATCATTTATGAAACATAAGAACAAAATCGGACCTAGGATGGTTCCCTGCGGGACACCAGACTTAACATCAACCCAGTTGGCACATTCCCCGTTGAGCACAACCCTCTGCTCTCTATGTTCTAAAAAATTCATGATCCATTTCAAATTGGAGTTTACTACACCGTACCTTTGTAATTTAATTTCTAAAAGACTGTGCGGAACACTATCAAACGCCTTGGCGAAATCTAAAAAGACGATATCCACTTGGGAGCCTGAGTCCAACGCACTTGACCAATCGTGAATAGCTTCGATCAATTGTGTCTCACATGAGCGCTTTTCACGGAAACCGTGCTGACCGTCACACAATATTGTTCATTGACAGGTGATTAACCAGTCGACGACATACAATCTTTTCAAGTAATTTGCACACAATAGAAGTCATAGAAATTGGACGATAATTATTTGGGTCGTTTTTCTCACCTTTCTTAAATATAGAGCAAATGTTAGCTCTTCGCCAGTCAACGGGCAGCTTTCCCGAGGACAAAGATTCATTGAATAATTGACATAAGGAACTGGCTAATTGTGCAGACCCTTCTTTCAATATTTTTGCTGGCAAGCCGTCTGGTCCTTGGGATTTACTGACATCAATATTCTGTAATAATCTACGTACTTCAGCGACATCACAAACAATATTTTCCATGACTGGAACACAAGACAACAAATCGTTCAGTCGGGGATGAGTAAACTGGGAATCATTGAATGTAAACTGAAACTGTGTATTCAAAATATGTGCAATCATTTTGTCATCTGTTACGTGAGTTCCATTTACTACCAATGATGATATTGTCTTTTGTTCAATCTTCTTTGATTTAACAAACTTCCAAAATCTTTTCGGATATTGCTTTATATCCTCACATAAGGTATTACACAAATAATTCTTATATTTTTGTTTCAACAATTTCTTAGCTTCCCGTCTTATTTGTGAAAATTTTTCACGGTCATTCTTAGCGTTCGTTGCTTTAGCAATATCATATAACTTCTTACGTTTTTTAGATATTTTCTTCACTTCTTTATCAATCCATGGTACATAAGAACCAATAGTTACATTGCGTTTAGGTATGTTTTTCTCAACTGCATCTAGTAGGCTACTCTTCCATATTTTCTAATTGGACTCAATGTCATTACATGATTCACCGTGCATTTGCGATTGTGACAGATCATTTCTATAAGAATCAAAGTTAGCTCTTGAGTAAAGATAAATCATCCTATCATTCTGATTCATTATCTGTGTGTTACAAAGAATCTTAAAAACAATAGCATCATGATCACTTATACCTGAAATAATTTTCACATCACTTATCATAATTGGATCAGTTGAAAATAACAAATCTAGTGTATTACTAGATGTTATTGTAATTCTGGTTGGTTCCGAGATGTGTTGATAAAAAGAATTCATTTCTATTATATGTAACATTTGATCAGTCAACTGAGAATTGTCCAAATCAGTAACAAACCCGTCTGACCACTTTAACTGTGGGAGATTAAAATCTCCTGTCAGAATAATTTGCTTATTTCTCTTACCATTTGTAGCTGTTTTGGCACTATCCTTTCAAAAGTTATTAGAGTTGAAAGTGAAGAGTGTGGACAAGGTTTTTCAGAAATGAAAAAGGGATTCTAAAGACACACCTAATCACACTATTCTACCAAAAATGTTCGAGATAAACTGCTAAAAAAAAAAAACATTTTCCTGCCCGTTTTATGATACCAAATTCTAGCATAATGTAAAAGAAGACCCGCTTTTTCAGAAAATATGAAAAAGTCAAGTTCGGCTAGGTTGACCCATTTCACTTATTTTCAGTCCTCACGCAAAATCAGTGTGTGCGACTTTATGTTCGTTTTGAGGTGCACGGTCACATATTATAGTGCATGAAATGCGCGTTTCGTGGCTAAAATTTGCTGAAGTAGCAAAATGTGAAGTAATTATGGCTCTGACATGTTTTTTTTTCTATTATTTCCTTTGTTTTTATGTTACAAAAACATAAAACAATATATATATAATAGAGATAATTGAAAACAACGGTATTTTCCACAGATTGCCTTTCTATTTTGTGTCATTTTGATTCCTTCACCAAAGTTATGCCTGTAATACCATTTGTTCATCATAGATTATAATCAATCTGCGAAGTTTAAATTCTAATATTATGGAAATATGAAATGTGATAACTATACAATAACCTATGGCAAACGATACATCGCAGGTCTCATAATATTTATTAATGTTGTTAGCGCCCCCATGCGGTGACTTTGAGAAATTTAAACCATAACAAATAATGAGATTCGACTTGCACATCATTTGGGGCAAATATGTGACCGTGCATCACAAAACAAACAAAAAGTCGCACCTCTTGATTTTACATGAGGACTCAAAACAGGTGAAATGGGTCAACCAAGTCAATCTTGAGTTTTTCATATTTTCTGAAGGAGCTATCTTTCTTCTACATTATTCTTTAGTTTGGGATCATAACACAAATGGCAAAGTGTGTTTTCAGCAGTTTTTGTACAACCCCTTTTTGGGGGGAGAGTAGAATGATCAGGTTTGTAATAGAGACCACCTTTCATTTCTTGAAATCCTTTGTACACTCTTCACTTTCAAGTCTAATAACTTTAGACAGGATAATGCTACTGGTTTGAAAGTGATCATATCATATAATAGAACACGCACAATTTCAGCTTAAAGTCGGACGATCGTCATCCCTAATGGTACGTAAACTCCCGAACGACCGAAGTTTGTGCATGCAATTGCGCAATGACAGACTCGGTGCTATGTCCATAAACGTGTGGGACAATGCTGCCACTGAGACACGTGTGTGTGTGTGTGTGTGTGTGTACGCATCATATACAAACATTGTGAACGCGAGCTGCGGTGATTGGATGAGAGAGGCCAGAAGACGCGTGGCTCTTTTGGCCTCTCTTCATGCACATGCGCACTAAGAGTGTGCGTCCATTCGGAAGCTCTCGTGGCTCGGACAGCGATTTTGTGTCAGGAGATTTGTAGTCTAGAGTGTTGTTCGCTGACCCATTGAGCCAGCGCTATTCTCATTCGGTGTCACTACATTGATACAGAATGGGGGAGGCAGCGTGTTGTGTTCGTCTCCGTGCCGCACAAACCACTCGCAACGATTGTAAGGCTTTGATCTCATAATCCCTTCATTGTTGTTGCTCCTGTGGTTGACATCCTGTGTTTTGTCCCTCTCATCACACAACGGTAACAAAATAATGCAGATTTGATTTATACTGTTTATATATATATATATATATATATATATATATGTGTGTGTGTGTGTGTATGTGTGTGTGTGTGTGTGTGTGTGACCCTGCACCACAAAACAAACAAAAAGTCGCCAGACATGAATTTTTAGTTAAGGCCGTATTCTGAAAGAGCATAGTTTAAGCTTTAGAATGGTGTATAACTCCAATCAAATGGATTCTCCTAACCTATCTAAATATTGGAAAGAAAGCACAAACTCACCAAGTGAACTGAGAAAAGAGGCTCTGAAGTACAGTGTCTGTTCAAGCGCTTAATCTTTACCAAACCGTGCTGGCTGTGCGATGAATGGGACAAAAAACAGGAAGTAAACCACCAGAGTAACAACAATGAAGGGATTATCAGATTAAACTGAAATTAAGCATTCCTCACAAACACATTATGTCCATGATTAATGCCAACTTTACGGTCTATGTCATAAAGTACAAAATAATGCCTTTTAAATGATATATTGGTTATTACATATAAAGGTACATTTTTGAAGTTATGGTCAAAAGAAGCAAAACAATTCTTACTATTCTCTTTATTTTTCTTGACCTTTAATGGCAAATATCTCCGTTTTGCAAATATGGACTTATCGGTTTTTGCGAACAAACTCTTACGTATTTATCTATACAATAGATGCAGATTCAAGAGTGCTTTATTAGCAATTACGCATGCCTAGCTTGCATATTAGTCTCATTCAAAGGCTGTTACAAGGGTTTTCGTGTACATGCATAACATCCCCCCCATAGATTTGAATTACCCTCTAAAATAAGAATCACAAACTATGATAATAACATGGAACAATTTCAATGTCCAGAAAGTATTCAACCAATCCAGGTGCTATTATATTGGTTTTTCCCGGCCAATTTCGCACTTTTGTCAGTCCAATCTTAATTGCTGCATTCAATTTAGCAAAAATTAGCGTAGATGCCATGTTCGGTATTTCAATTTCACTTTGAAGCATTCAAATTACCCTTTAGCCTCATTCTAATTAACACTTTTTCAACTGAAACTCGTCAACCAAGCACGATTACGTTATTCGTTATTCAATTTAGCATGACACAGACACATGATCACGGACATGCATCACTTGTTCATTCGAATTCATTTTTGGGCATCCAATTTAACATCTTTTCCAGTCAATTTAGCACGCATGTCTTTGCTTAGGTTCTTTCTGTATTTTTTCAACATTGTTATTGTTTTGAAAGCGTCATTACATTTCATAATTTAGCATTTATTGTAGAGAATTTGGCAACATTCTTTTTTTTTTTGGGGGGGGGGGGTGGGGGTGGGGGGGGGGGGGGGGGCCTTGATTGGCTTATTGAGTCTTCCAGTCCGAAGATAGTGCATGTGGCTACAACTGGCCGTTGAGCGCTTTATTCCGAGTGTGTCGGCCACTTCTAGGAAGTCAAGGTTATGACCATCAAGTTCCTGTAATTCTTTTTTTATCTTCTTGATGAATACGTCTGTATCTAACTTGTGCTGTCATGACTGTAAGAAGATGAAGTTAATCTGTAGTATTGGCACATGTAGGCCTAAAAAGACATGTGTGGAAGAAAACTGGCAGTACAGAACAACAAACTCGAGTTGTATAGGGTCAAAAATATGATACTTCTGCGTGGATGAAACAAAAAGTTACGCGAAACTGACTGACTGAAATACCCTTTTCCGCCAGTGCTGGCGAGTTTGAATGACTGAAGAGCACGAACCAATTTGAATGCCCGTTTTGCGAATTCGAAAGGTACATGTACAAATTTCATTGATCAAAATGCTTAATTGAACGACCAACTTGCAATTTTGAATGACAGAATGTGCAGTGACGAGGATTTTTGCTAAATTGAATGAACCTTTTATCAAATGGACTGACAAACATGAGAAATTTGACGGGAAAACCTATATTATCGCGTCCTGCTGTTAATGGATTTCTCATTTAACGCACACTAATGTACGTCAAAAACTAAATATATTTCATTGTAAACGCCAAATTTATCCTCTATTTCGGTAATCTTTTCGAATCCGTAGTAAGATGCTTCGCGTCGATTTCTCTTTGGATAAACCAACTTTCAAGGAACATTAATATCCTTTCAAAAGTTATTAAAGTAGCAAGTGGAGGTGTTTAAAGCGTTCCTAAGAAAAGACAAGGGGACTGAAAATCATGGCCAATCAAAATATTTACAAAAATGGGGGTTCTAGAAATACTGCTGAAATACAAATTCCATTTTTATGACCTTACATTTTAGAACAATGTATAAAAGAATTGCTCTTTCAGAAAAAGTAAAAAAACAAAACAAAAGTCAAAATTGACTGAAAATTGACGCGTTTCTCCTATTTTGAGTCATCACGCAAAGTCAGTGCATGCGAATTTATGTTGGTTTTGTGATACATAGACACATACAGTATAGTGACCGAAATTTCTACAATCTGTAGTATCGATTTAATTCTTTTAAAGAAAAAAAAAGACAGATTTTGATCCTGTTAAAAAATCAACGATCGAGAAATTACTAGTATTATGCATTCACAGAGTTGCGGCCATTTTGCATTTCTGTGTAATAGCTCAAGCAGTTTTGTTGCTACGTGTGTGCTTTAAAGTAACCTGATACATATTTTTTTAAAGTTTCATATGATTCAAAGCGTGTATATACTTCCTATGTTGAGATTATTTAATTTTGATTAGTCATGGGAAAAAAAAAAACGGAAAATGACGGCATGACCTCAATTTGATTCACCTTTGACCAACATTTGAGGTTTCGGCTCCTGGTACTTGTTTTTTTTCAAAATCTCCGAGTAAGTGTTTTATGGCTTTATGCGTGCGTGCGTGTGTGTTTGAAACATGTATTCAGGTATTTCATTAACGTGTATTGGGGTTACCTAGTTGAAAAGTTATTGGTGATACCTTTTTACAAAATGATAAGAAAAACAAAACAACAAAATCCCGGTCACTTGGGTCCCATTTCTGATTTTGGGAGGAGATTAAGTATTCTTCTGATCCGAATAGTGAGCATGCATGACTACACGTTTACCTCATAAGTATAAAAGGCTAGGTTGGCTTGTTTTCCCGCCCGCATAGATTGACAGATGCCCCACATGTTACTTAATGATTAGCTGTGAAATGTTTCATTTAAGTGCATACAATTCTTTGGGAAGTTGGAGGAAGCAGGATAATGTGTACAAATAACAAATCACCTCGAAAAATACACAAAGTATGAATAAACAGAAAATTAGTCACTATCAAAACAGCCCATTTGATTTCGCAAAGTATTTCGCTTTTTTATTTTTTTTCTTGTTACCCAAAGTGCTATATCCAAAAAGTCAAAAGAGGTATATCGAATCGTAAAAAAAGCGTATATTTTCCGAGGTATATTGTCTAAAACACATTATCAGCTACTTTGGGGACATAAAGTAGTGGTATGAGAACAATAAGAAGCATGAAAATTAACAACTCAGGTTTTCTCCTTCCATCAAGAGTAGATTTAGCACTTTGGGAAAAGGAACTCTCCATGTGTTCATCTAAAGTGCATGAAACTATATTATAGGTCTTTTTCTCTAGAACCAGAAATGAGTGAGATAGTGCTGGAGCTATGAGTAAAATGGTAACTGTAGTTTCACATGCACCGGTATGTTGATGGTGAATCTGGGAGAACCGCCTTTGGCCCTGTGCAAATGGGAGGGGGGGGGGGGTTGGCCTCAAATTTTACATTTGCATCTTCATTCAAAAAATGCATGGCCAAATGTTGAACAAATTTTGAAGGTATCATCGATAGAGTGAGTATATATTTGCACCGGCTGACACTCCCTCTCTTTAGGTGCCCGAAGGGGCACAATGCTGGGAGAGGGGACGTAAAAAGCCCTCTAATTGAGGGATTGGTTGTTGTTGTTGTTTTTAAGATGTAATGAAAAGATGAGCGCTAAGTCGTAAGAATGAGTGAATAGATTATTGACTGTAATGTAAAGTTTGTCCATGGCAGATGCGATGATGTGTCTGCGTGGGAAGATGTCGAAATTATGGCACAATATTCGTATGTTCATCTTCTTTTCGACAAAACGTGGTCAGATTTTAACCAAACTTGAAAGGTGTTATTGCTAGCGAGATAAATTATGTATCTGTGCAAGTGGGCACGATTGCCCATTTGGAAGGTCCCCATGTATACAATGCTTCACAGGTGATGGGGAGTGAGCTAGGCACCGCCCCCCCCCCCAAAAAAAAAGCAAAAACAATAAAAACAACAGTAAAGGGGTTCATGCCAAATATTTTTCTCAAGAATTGCAGTGATAAGCTCTGTTAGTGTCATGGGTAAGTATATTGGTTACTGTCGTTTCAGCTTGTGTTCACGGCAGATCACACAACAAGAAGTGGGCTCTGTGTGTACTGAGGGGGGGGGGGGGGGGATTTGGTCCCAATTTATACATATTTTTTTTTTTGAAATTTTCCTATGGAAGACGTATGGTCAGATTTTAACTGTCAAGCACTGAGAGGGGCGATTCAAGAAATGTTCGAGATATGACATTAATTTGATGCGTGTACGTCAGTTGCATCACAAAACATTTTACCCTGTAAAATTTTCGCAGTAAAGCATAAATGTAAGGATTTGTCACGATTTTTCTCAATAAACCATGACTGTAGACAGGTTTGTTCAGAAACTTTTTTTATCATATTATAACTATCGTTCACATTCTGAATATTAACAATACTTCATATTAATTATACTGATTCAAATTTTTACATTGGCTGTTTACATCAGAAACTCACATTTTACAACTGTTTTCAAGCACTTAGACTGGTTTTATGTTTCATCTGCAAATGGTGAATAATCCCTTTAACAAGATTGAATGACACTCTGTTTTTTCTCAATGGAGGGGGGGGGGGGGGCGAAGTACAGTAAACCGAGAAGGAAAGTGAGAAGGCCTATTCTTGTTTTCCTCGAAATTCTGAATCATAATGAGTTATCCTTGAGTCCAGCCACACCTCGAAGAAACCTGTATCACAATTTAACTCTGAGTAAGAAAGCATCATTAATACATCTGAAGCCTGAATGGATGTTTATACATTATGCACTATTCAAACAGGTGGATTGCTGACATGGACGCCAGGAAACACATGAACTCCATGAACTTTCCTGCTGACTCCTCGATGCCGATAGAAGACAAAGTTGCCATCGTAGGGATCGGATGTCGATTCGCTAACCGCACCAATGGCGTCTACAAATTTTGGGACACTCTGGCCAAGGGGGTGGACTGCACGACATCCGTCCCTCCTGATCGCTTCGATGAGTCGTTCTTCCTCTGTCCCGGTGAAAAGCGTCCTGGAAAGATGTACAACGTGTGCGGGGGATACCTCACCGAGCACCCAGAGTTATTTGACAGGCAGTTCTTCAAAATGTCCCCAGGTATTTAGTCTTCGTAATTTCCTATAAACATAATGTATAATTATATCCTCCGCTAAGCACTTTCATAGGCTAATTATAGTTGTCTGTTCGTTAGTTTTCCACTTCAATTCAGTAAAATCCCCTTTGACATTTTCCAGCTTGTCCAGCTGGATGAACCTTATGGACTCCGTAAATTACATGGCCGGCGGAGCGTTTTCAAAAGTGGGGCGGTGGGGGCACTGCCGGGTTTCATGAGCTAACAAGAAAAAAAAAAGTTTTCAGAGCAATTCCTGGTGCCACTTCCGGGTTAACTTACCACGCTCACACCTCACTGACTCTATCTAATTTCTTTTTATTGCCACTTACGCTCTTCCCTTGTAAAAATAAAAATGAAAAAAAAAAGGGTGGGGGCCCGAGCCCATTTGATTTGATCTTTGTCTTTCTTCTGCCGCATGATACTTAAAATATGCCTTGTTGCAGTTTGATTACTGAAAGCCTAACATCCGGTCAAGTACCTGCAGATAGGAAGAAAGCAAGAACTACACCTGTTTATGAAGGCAACAGTTCAAAAATGACCCTACCAATTATAGGTCAATATATATAGTTTTCAACATATCTAATCTCTTGTAGAAAGACATCCCCTAAAAAACAAAAGCAAAACAAAACAAAACAAATAAATAAACAAACAAACGGGAATTTCTAACATAATTATCTTCAAAGTAACAATTTATCAATATCGATCAATTTGCTTTTCTTCCCAAGCTCAATCCAAACTCATTTGCATCGTGTTGCGGATGACTGGTACGAATGGTTTAATAACTATCAATTTGTAGTCGCAAATTTTCTTGAAGTATCAAAATGTTTCAATAGCATTGATGTGAATATTTTGCTGACCAATCTGTAATGGTACGACATTCTTGGATATGAGTATACACGGTTCCCAGGTTATTAACATGATCGAAGTCAAAGTTTTGTTATATTAGAGAAGGTGTACATGCCCCAGGGAAGCATTTTTGGACCCGTTTGAGTTTTGTTATTTATGAATGATATATCTCAGTTCTTAGATTCTCATGATGTGATCTATGTGCGGATGACGTATTTTATACCACAAGTAGGAAAGTTGATGAGGCATCGTTACGTTTGCAGTTAGACCTGCATAATTCATACCTTTTTATATAAAGAATAAGTTAAGGATCAATCAGAAAGACCAAAGCAATGCTTTCGAATACATCAAAGAAATATGACCTTAATATTTGACCTTAAATTTGTTCTTCTCTCATCAAAATCCCGATGCGCTTATAAATATGATAAATAAAGAACTTGTTTCTGTTTAATCTTGGATTTTTGCGAACAAATTATCCTTAAACATTGATAAAATTCAGTATATGTTATTCAGTAATTCGCCACCTGTGTTACCTCTCTCTGTCAAAATAAACAACATTGATCTGTCACAGGTCAACAGTACAAAATTTGTGGGTCTTTATATCGATTGTGATTTATCTTGGAGAAACCATGTTAATTATGTAAGCAGAATTATTGCTAGAAATACCGGGGTTCTTAACAAACTTAGCTATTATTTTCCATGTAATATTCTACAGAGCATATATTCAACTTTGATATCTCCCTATTTCAACTATGGGATTCTGGCGTGGGGAAATGCTTCTAAAAACCTTATCGATTCGTTATTTCTTGAACAAAAACGCGCTGTTAGAATTGTTAACCACACTGGATATTTATCCCACACGAACGAACTTTTTGTTAGTAACAAAATTTTGAAAATTCCCGAGTTATTTCATTACAACGTTGGCCTGTTTATGTTTTAATTTCCAACTGGCCAATTACCAGACGTATTTTCCCAAATGTTTACAAGAAATTATACAGTCCATGATTATCCAACTCGTCAACGTTACGCATATCACCTTACACGTACCCGAACAATTTTCGCGAAAAAATAAAAAACATTATGTTCACTGGGCCCAAATATTGGAACGAACTCCCTACGGAACTTGTAAGTTGTACCACTGTAACCTCATTCAAACGAAAACTGAAGCAATATCTTCTTAGCAGCTACATTGTACGGCATCCATAGTGTGTAGTTCTTATTGCTCTTTATGTTACCCCTTGTCTATCCCTTATTAGTAGTCCGGCGGGATCCTAACCATGAACACTATTTTTGATCAGTCTGCCTGTTGCGCTCTTCATGCACCTATTGTTCCACTCGGTTATCGAAATTCTCGCGCGTGACAGCTGTCGGTTACTATGGTCACACGGAATGCTTGGTTTTAGGACCCATGCAGGAATGTTACTCCTGAGCTTTGTTTCCCTAGTACACGGTATTGTTTACATTCACGACAAATCTCACCATTATTCCACCTTCTACTTATGTATTTATGTCATACAGTTACGCCATTTTCTATACTCTGCAACACACCTCTTGAATCTCTGCAATCCCAGTTGTTGTTCTACCAATGTCCTTACTAAGTAGTAGGTTATACTACTGCAACATGTGACCTTCCTGTATTTTTATTTAGTGACATATATTTAATTGGATTTTTTGTTTTGTTTGTTTTAATCGGTTTCCCCAGTTATAGGTGGTCTTAAAAAAACATCCTCATTTTAAACTTCCCCTAATCTGACGGGACCTGCGGCTGTACAAGCTAATGCTTTTACGCAGGACCCATCATATTTTTTCGCATTATGACCACAGTTTAATTCGCATGCATACAGACCTTGTGTTTATACCAAATCAAACTTCTGTACATTCCGATGAAGTCTCATCTAAATTATGTTTTGTATAATTTTCGTATTTATATACTTTATTGTGATATATGTGAGAAATATGAAAATAAATTGAAATGAAATGAAAATGATTTTTTTTTCAATCATTGCGAAACGTATAGAGCAAGTACAAAGTATCAGATATATTTTAGGCAGGGCTCGACACTAACGGTGGCCCGGTGGCCCGGGGCCACCAAAAATGAAAGTCGGGCCACCAAATTTCAAAAAAGGGCAGATTTGGTGGCCCGCCTCGGGCCACCAAATTTTTTTCTAAAGTATGTCAATAAATTCGGAACTTTTTGCGCCGGTAATGCATAAATGCATGCAGTGAGTTAATGTTTTTTATTGTTTTTGTTCGGGCCACCAAATTTTTCTCTCGGGGCACCAAAAATTTGAAATTGATGCTTTTAGTGGCCCCATCAAAAAAAAAAAAGTTAGTGTGGAGCCCTGTTTTAGCTATTAAAATTGCTGACAAGTTGTTATGGTATAATCAGATACATTAGTTCACGAAGAAGTTGGAAAACTTATCTATTACAGAAAATGCGTCAGTTTGGGCATCAAAACGTATTGAACCTTCCTGTATCTCACGTTAATACACACCTTGCATGGACTATGCTCATTCTGTTGGAGCCATTGTACGTCTAAATCATTGGATAATTTGTTATGTGTGCGAAAAAAGAGCAACCAGAGAGGTGAAACGCAATTTGATTATGTTAATAGTGTTGGGGCTGATTTACTCACAGAACTTTAGTTGCAATCATTTCAGCCTCGGCGAGATTATGTCTTAGCAACATTATCGTTTAAATATGTACATATTTTAGCTACAGCTCTTACGGTTAATGAGATAGAAATGGTCTGTGAGGGACATTCTCACAATATTTGTTCAGGTTACGAACTCAGTGTGGTCCTTTCAATACCAACTCTCTCATGGTTCAAAAGTACTTTTGTTTCACAGGGGCACATGTAGGAAATTCATTATTAGACACATTACAAAATGCACGGAATGTTCAGAAATAGTATTTAGGTATAAGCAGATATATTTCCTGTAATATCTATTTCTTGATGTGACCATCTCAGCTGCATCAAAATCTTTTAGGTTAATTTTTGTAGATATTGTTAAATTTTATTTCGGTTCTGAGAATTGTATTTTTCTTGTTTTCTATGGTAAACTTGTCTTTCTGCGAGAGACTGCTAGGGAGTATCCTCATGTTTCTTATCCTCGTGAATCTAATGATTTTTCGTATTTTGCATTGTTATGGTATACATTTTTAAAAGTGTGTATAATGTGTAAGAGAGTAGGTTGATATGTCTGCTCATGACTGTGTGTGCTAAACAATGTATAGTTATCAGGGTCATTGAAAAGTCTGACATGTATGTCGGCATTTATGCCTACATGATTTCTTATGCTTGATCACATGCTTTAAATTGTTTCTTTGTTTTTCTCGGAAGTCTTCTGGGCGAATGATTTGCTAAAACAAATCTGAAGATATGAATCTTATTCCGTGGATATAATTATTCATTTCAGTTGTTATCTTAAATACTGCAGCTGACTTGTACGACTGCTTGCTGATTTGTATGCTGATAACAATTTGTTTGTAATGACTAAATTTCTGTTTGTTCTTTTATGTTTTATCTCAGGACCTTGATGAAAAACAGAGCACGCTGATCAAGAAATCCTGTATAAATTTGGTTAACAAAAAATAAATAAAGATTCAAATAAATAGAAAAATGAATAATGAATTTGCCTGAAACGTGAAAAAAGAAAACATGAGACTATTTTCATACATTTCGTGTCACAATTAAGGTTCTTATTATGCTCTTACTGTCATTACCAAGTATGTTTGTTTTTTTGTTTAGTTGGCTTTTTTAGGGGGGTTCCCTCTCTAAGAGCTATTGTGTATATAAGAAACAAGGCACATTTTTGTTGTTGTGAATTTTGAAACTAGCACTAAACATCGATAAGCTGATTTATGCATTTTACATACAAAATTGCTCGTGACGCAGGTGTAACTTGTCACCTATAGTTTTGGATGTTGAAAAGTAATAATCATGCCAATCGTTTCAACCCAAATTCCCATTGAAAAATACGTCTTTGCCTAACTGGTAATTTTCTCTATTGCAGACGAGGCAAATCACATGGACCCACAGATCAGGCTTCTTCTTGAGGTAGTATGGGAAACCTTGCAAGATGCAGGAATCTCCGCTCAGTCGGTGCGCGGATCGAACACAGGGGTGTATATGGGAGTTACTGCTACTGAGTATGCTGTCATGATATCACTTCCATACGACAACATCAACTCTTACTCGAATACGGGCACAAATTCATGTATGGTATCCAATAGGATCTCTTACGAGTATGACTTTCATGGACCTAGCCTGACAGTGAACACAGCTTGCTCCTCTTCATTGTATAGCATTCTTCTTGCATGTGACGGGTTAAGAAAAGGACAGTGTGACATGGCTGTTGCGGGTGGTGTGAACATCAATCTTATTCCAACGGCAAGTGTCGGTTTCTGTCAAAGTGACGTCGTTTCACACGATGGAAAGAGCAAGACATTCGACAAGTCAGCTGACGGATTCGCTAGGGGGGAAGGTGTAGGAGCCGTTGTTCTCAAGCCTCTACAACGAGCCATTGAAGATGGAGACAGGATCTATGCCGTCATCCGAGGAGGCGCATTAAGCAACGACGGTCGCACATCCGGTATTGCTCGTCCAAGCTACGATGCGCAGGTTGCCCTTCTTGAAAAGGCATATGATGATGCTATGGTCAATCCATGTGACGTAACTCTTCTTGAAGCACACGGCACTGGCACTAAGGTTGGAGACACAATCGAAGCCAATGCAATCGGAGAAGTTATGGGGTTAAAGCGCTCGTTTTATCAGCATCCCCTTTACGTTGGCTCTGCAAAGACAAATTATGGGCACACAGAGGCAGCAGCAGGAGTAGCTGGTGTCATCAAGCTCGCTCTTTGCTTGCAACATGAACAGATTCCAAAACAGGTCCACTTCGTAAGCTGGAAGGACAACGTTGACTACATCAACCTAAACATCCGTGTGCCAACGGAACTGACAGCATGGCCAGAAGGAGCCAAGCGTTTGGTTGGATGTAGTGCGTTTGGCTTCGGAGGAGCAAACGCCCATATTGTCCTAGAAGGGCACGAAAAAGTTCAAGTAGCGCAAAAAGACAGGATGGCGGAAGCCACGTCGATTCTGTTCCTTTCAGCAGCAAGCAAGGATGCACTCAGGAGTTATCTCCGGGACTGGGAAAACTTCTTGACTGAAGTGATACGAGACGACGAGGTGCTCTACAAAAACGCCTTGTACACCGCGGGCGTGCGCTCTACACATCTTGAGCACCGTATGTGCATCATCGCAACTTCACCAAGAGATGCCAAAGAGCAGATTCAGCTCAAACTCAACCAAGACGCCAAGGCCACCGATACTGTCACAGAAGGACGTGCAAGAGATGGAAATATGTCCGTCCATCGGTTGGTGTTTGTTTACTCCGGGATGGGATCTCAGTGGTGGGGCATGGCTCGACGTCTCATGACAGATGATTCGGGGTTCAGGAAAGTTATCGAGGTATTTGCAAATACATTTTCTTCTATCCTTGTTTATTTGCATTATTTTGTAATTTTTCACTCTCATCTGAGTGGTTCTGACAGCATACAATATTGCAAAAGGCATACAATGCCTTTGTACAAATATGAATCATTCGTTTTTGTTTTCAAACTAACGACCGGTCTCTAATCTAGGAAATCTTTCAAAGTCATAGGACATAGATTTATATGTGTATGGATTTATCTGGGTGGTTGTGAAGGGCTAGTTAGGTCTTTATTTGTTGTTTGTGTAATTCATTTTGTGAATTTAGTTTCACGTGCTAAGTAGAAGATCAATGGTACAAGATGTTCAAATGTTTTGCTATAACATGCGGAGTTACGGGGATTGCAGTGCAAGGGAATCATCTGTCCAGAAACTGGAAGAAAACAATATAAATATATACATTTTCAATGATTCGAGCAATTTTTTTTTTAGTGAATTGTCTGAAGGTTCGATAATAGACACTTTGCTTTCTTTCAATGTGCAAGTGACACCACAAAATCATTCTAGCTACTACGAAACATTCATTGTTTTTTGTTGATGACACGATCACATTTTACTCCAACGCAGATTTAAAAATTGTATCTTACGGATCCTCGACGCAGCATTGTTCAATTTACCTGTGTGGTTCAAGTATAACAGATTATTTGAATAGTTTATTTTGATACAGATAACGAATTTCGTGTACTATTTGTTTTTCACTTTTCATTTCTTCTTAATTTCCACCTAAATTATATATACAATCGAAACGCATGATTTATGAATACTACACTGGAACACATATTGCGTCAGCACAAAATTAATTATCACGTATACGCTGATGACATTCAATTTTATTTATCTTTCAAACCTAACCAGGCCGATGCCTTACATGCTTTGAGTCAGCTTGAGAATGCAATGAAAGATGTTTATTCATGGCTGAACTCACATTCTTTGAAATTGAATACGGCTAAATCCTGAGTTTTTTCATGTTTGGTTCGAAGACACATTTGGGCAAAATTGATATAAATTCCATCTCTTTTTCCGGCATGTCTATTAATGTGTCCCAAACCTGTCGCAACCTGGGTGTAATGCTAGATTGTAATATGACAATGTCTCATCAAGTTTCTAGCATTTGTAGATCCGTAAGATACCAGCTTCGCAATATCGGCTTCATTAGAAAATATTTGAACCGATTTTCTACCGAAAAATTAGTCCATGCTTTGATATCCTCTAGGCTTGATTTTGGAAACTCCGTCTCGTAACTTACCACAAACTCAGCTCTCTATGCTACAGAGGCTTCAAAATGCGGCAGCACGCATCATTACACTATCCAAGAAGCACACTCACATCACCCTAGTATTTTGAGATCACTTCATTGGTTACAAGTCAAAGATCGCATCATTTTTAAGATTTTACTTCTGACTTTCCATTGCATTCAGGGCGCTGCTCCTCAGTATAACATTGACCTACTCCACAATTACATCCCTGCTAGATCTCTACGCTCATCCAACTCCGGTTCGCTTGTAATTCCAAGATTCACTACAATATGGGGCACACGTGCCTTTGGCCATGCTGCTCCCAACTTATGCAATAACTTACCTTCAGCCATAAAAATAAATGTTCTTCATCAGATTCTTTTAAAAGCAGTCTCAACAATCACATGTTAAAGGCCTCCATTTGATTACTCATTACAAGTATTTTGATATTTGTATGTTCTTTATCTCCTTCACTTTCTCTTTCTTCCGCGCCTAGAGCACTCTCCTACACAGAGTGGCTTTGGCGCTTTATGAATTCTATCAATTATTATTATTATTCTTTCAAATGTTCACGTCTGTAAATGAAATATTATTGTTTGATATAGGAATTTAAATCAGAATAAACCATGTGTGATTTATAATATTGTCTCAAATTAATCAAACCGTGGGTGGGGGGGGGGAATAGTTAATGGAGGGTACAACTGACGAGCTTATAACTTGCTTATTATTGGAGTCCCTTTAAAAATAAAATCCAGGCAGAAGTTGCTACCCAGGAATAAAAAGAAAAAGTTGTTTTGCCCCAAACTAGGTTTATCTTAAGATTGCTTCCACAATGAAATCACAATCATATCGATCAATTTTCATGTAAATGGACTTATCGTTTTGTTTTGTTTTGTTTTTAACAAATGTCTTATATTTATCAAATAATATCAATGATGAATCAAAAGATATCTGTTCATGGTACTAAAGCTAGGGAACCATTTTTCAGAGCAGTTGCACAACAACCATAACCAAAGTTGTGGTGCCAACTGTAGCCAAAGAAACAAGAGAGTTTCTTACGCCGCTTCTTGAATTCCTGTATGATCAAACCCTGACATAAAAACGACCTTGTTCAATGTACCTGCATTAGGATTTCTCGTAACGTTGGAGTTCTCTGTGAATATTGTGACAGAGTGTTGTACATTTTGCTTAATTCCGCTCAGTTTATGCTTTTTTATATTTGTATTAAATAATTGTATGTTTTCTGTGCTATTTTTGTGTAAAATACGAATAGAAATTTAAATTGAATTTAAAATATGATGACGCAAAGAGACTATAAAAAATTAATTAAATCAAATGTAACACATCAAAAAGTACACAAACTGTAAAGCACAAATTATTTAAATGAAATTGTTATTAAAAATTATTATCATACAATTTCTCTTTGAGCAGGTAAATAATACATATCATAGATCGATTAGTTTAATCCTACTTTTCTGACAACAGAACATCGACAAAATTCTCACCAAGTGTGGAACAAAGTGGTCACTGACGTACATGCTGACGGTTGAGGAAGATCAGAGCAAAATGGAGGCAACTGGTAAATACCTCTCTCTTTCTCTCGTTATATAATGTAAAAATGCAATACATATCCCATATACAGCGTGTCCCACAAAAAAAAAAAACTAATGGCACTATAGATGAGATAATAATATTACAATTACAACATGATATTGTTTATATCCTAATAACCGTAAACTACAATTCATTTTCTACAAATGGAGGACATTTTATGAGGTATGATCAAATAATCATAAAGATATGAACATCAGGAAACGGCTCCATCCAAGTTTTGTGTAGTTAGGTTTACCTAACAAAATTTGTTATCAACTAAGTATTCAAGTGGGGCAAATGATATCTACTGTCGTTCAACCACGGGCGTTAATCTGCAAAGGTTTTCTTTTGTTCAGGACTTGGGGATCCTTCCTGATTCGTTCAGTGAAAAATGGCGAAATCTGATCAAAATCTGAACAGTGTACAAGATGAATTCGAGGTAGAATTCAATCAACGAGCACCATGCAAGGCGACAATACTCAGAAATGTGCTAAAAATATAGGGAAACCGGTTCAAGCAAAAACTTTAACGAGGGCAGATCGGGGAGAAGAGTACAGTTCGACCGCAAGAAAACATTACTATGGACCACGTTAGGCAAAGCCTCATTCAAGATCCCCGACAAAGTTGCAGGAAATTTCTAGATCTTACAAACGTTATAGTTTGTTTTTGTCTGACACCACGCTCCAGTCAACTTTTGGCCTACTTAGTAGATTCTACTGCAGCACTAAATTTGTCCTTGTTAGTGTACGTGAAATCAATGTACTATGCGACAGGCTACGCTGTTACGGCACATTTTGGAAAATTGCACATTTTGGTAAATTACCAAAATGTACAGTTACCAAAATGTGCTGTAACTATGTTACGGCACATATTGGTAACTGCACATTTTGGTAAATTTACCAAATGTGTAGGACATTGACGGCACATTTTGGTAACGTTCTGCTCCTCCACAATCATCACGAAAATAAATTGTAAGTGCAGTTGGTTTTTGTCCCCACCGAATGAGTTCGGCAGTCTAAAGGCCGTATCACACCTTTCCGGGCAAGCTAGGCGGGCTTGTTGCGAGTAAGGTTTTTCCAGCACGCAGGAAAATTATCTCGCCCGTAGTTGCCTGGAGCTGCGCACGCAAGTCCGATTTACCCGCAGCCAAGTTTTGAGCAGCACCTCGCAGGCAACTCCCACGCAGGTACTTCGCAGTCCCCGTGTGCGGTCAGCGCGGCGAAGATAATGACATTCTGTCATTTCTGTCGACTTCTTCATTCCTTCAGATGAATTTCTGAGTTGTCAGCCCCCACGCGCCTGGCACACAGGCCACACAGAATACCCGCAAGAAGAACATAAGTAGCACGCATCCAGCAAGGAAGACACATGCACAACTCGCCCAAATCCTTGTCCGTCCTTAGAAATTGTCCGGTATGCTGGAAAATCCTCACACGCAACAAGCCCGCGTAGCTTGCCCGGAAAGGTGTGACAAGGCCTCAACATGGTTACGGGTAAAAGGATTTGCATGCGCACCTGCGGGCGACTACGGGTGAGATACGTGCTAGGTAATGTTACTTGCAGGTCATCTGCGGGGACCTCCGGGTAGTAAAAATTGTTCATCGCAAGTCGCACGCAAGGCTTGCCCGGAAAGATGTGACACGGCCTGTAAGGCCTGACACGGCCGTGTATGGCCTGTAAGGCCGTGTCACACCTTTCCGGACAAGCTACGCGGGCTTGTTGCGAGTAGGGATTTTTCAGCACGCAGGAAAATTGTCTGCGGGCGGACAAGAATGTTTTCGAGTTTTGCACTTGTGTCTTATTTGCTAGACGCGTGCTACTTACTTTCTACTTGCATGTATTCCGCTTGACCTGCGTGAGAACTTTGAAACCGATCCTTTTCTGTTACGAGCGACTTACGGGTACTGCGAAGTACCTGCGTTGGAGTTGTCTGCAAGGTGCTACCGGTAAGGGTCTCCTACTGGTGTTCTGCGTGTACCCCCGCAACTCACTCGGAACATATTTTGAACATGCTGAAGGCCTTGTCATTCCGTATCAGGGGAAGTTTGACTTGCGGGGAAGCAAATTTGCTACCCGGAGCTCTCCGCAGTTGGTCCGCACCAGACAGTACCTGGCGCGTATCTCGCCTGTATTTGCCCGGAGGTGCGCACGCAAGTCCGATTTACCCGTAGCTAAGTTTACAGCATGACCAAAACTTTTTCCGGGTGAGTCGTGGGAATTGCCCGCAGAGGTACACGCAGAACGTCAGTAGGAGGCCCTTAGCAGCAGCACCTCGCAGGCAACTCCCACGCATGTATTTCGCAGTCCCCGTATGCGGCCAAATTAATGACATTCTATGGTACTTCTGCTATCCCTTTAGAGGAATTCCTTCACTGATTTGTCAGCCCCACGCACCTGGCACGCAGGTCACACAGCATACCTGCAAGAAAAGCAAGGGCAATAGCTTACTCGAGCCTTCAGCTCGGATGAGCTAAATAAGTGTCTTGCCTGTCTTTACTGCAGGACCATATCACCTTAAAGTTCCTTGACCGTATTATGAATCTCAAGCCCATCCATGGGTTTTTAGTTCAGTTACCAAAATGTGCAGATTGTCCAAAATGTGCAGGCAAATCCACCTTTAACTGCACATTTTGGTAACTGTTGATCCCGTCAGGTGTCGGTGCACTATCGGCACATTTTTGTAAATTACCAAAATGTGCCGATTTACCAAAATGTGCCGTAACAAACGCTATATAAACCACAATGTGACACTGCGCTGCTGATTAAGCCTATCCGTAATCTATAGCTTTTATTACAATAAATGCTTAGTTGTCTTGGATCTATCAGATTGATCTCTAGGGTCCGAATTTACGAAGGGGGTACAAATGAAACCATGGTTTAAGCCATAGAAAAAAACAAAACATGGAGAGCCAAGTGTCGCAAGGAATATTTCGTTACGAAATTAGCCATTTGGCGACAAAAAGACCGTTTCGTTAACGAAATTATCATTTTGTGGACGAAATGTCATTTAGTTGCAAAATGTAATTTCGTTACAAAAAAAAAAAAAATCATTTCGTCGACGAAATGACTAATTTCGTAACGAAATATTCCATTCCACACTTGGCGCTCCATGTTTTTTTCTTTCCATGTTTTAAACCATGGTTTTATTTGAACCAACTTCGTGAATTCGGGCCCTAGAGATCAATCTGATAGAAGTTAAATGAGCATGAAGGATAAAACCGTCCATAACAATGACATTTTCGATCCAATCGTATAGACGTTAGAGATAGGCTAAACGCTAACACTTTTACAGTTATTCCGGTACTATGAAGATCCATTAAGTTTATCGTGCTGTTACTAGGCCGAATCGCCGGTTCTTGTGTCTTTAATTACTTCTATATTTTTTAGAATTAATTCAGCATAGACAGTCTTTACGTCTGTAATATAAATACTCTAGAATTTACAGGGTAAAAGTTTTATTTTAACCATTTAGGAATAGATATGAACACCTGAATATAAAAACGACCCAAGTCCAATTTTTGGCCAAATTCAGTTTGACATGGGAAATTGTAGCTTGCGCATGGACTCATCTTGTGTATAAATGATAAATCCTAATTACCCCCGGAAGTGCCTGAAATAAATGAGTTAAATCTTATATGAATGTAAGAATGAAGGACTTGGGTCATTCTTACATTCATATTATAGTGCCCTCTCTCGTCCTTATCTCATCTCTATAGCAGAATATCATGTATATGAATCAAAGAACGACCCAAGTTCATATGATTCAAAGAACGACCCAAGTCCATCACACAACATGGCCTCTCCACAATTAATGTAAATGTTAATTGTCATAATAATAGATGTTCTAATTTGTATATACAATGTTGCCTTCCCATCACAGTAAAAATAGAATATTATTGGACAAATAAAAAAGATATGAAGTTTTTTTAAGTTTACTCGAAATGGTCTTCCATGGACTTGGGTCGTTCTTATATTCAGATACTCAAATAGATCTCAAGATCTGTAGTCTTACAGACGCTAGGGTCCTTTTGTTATTCAAGCAGGACTGTTATGACTTACGTTTTCGTTAGGGTCATTGTCCCAAATGTGTGCAAAACAGTGATTTTCGTGCCGCCAGCATGTTCATACAGTTTAAATTTATATTTTGTTCCTCAGAAATATATCTTTTTTTTTTGTTGAATTCATCTGAGAAGTTAGACCTGTAAAATACATATTAACAAAGCTGGTGGGACATCCGGGATAATTATCATAAATACGATCCGAAGTTTGATGCAACCCTAAATACTCCATGTCGCCAGACAAGGAAGTGCTCATATAACAAGTTGTTACTCGTAATCATATCATTCATATATAATTTTTTGTACCTCATGCCATTGCCCCTCGAGTGCCTGAATGAAAAATATTGATGCATAACAATGATGTTTTGATATTTCTCTAAAAGATAATTTTTACCATGTCGCCAAATCGCCGTCAGATACGTTACCCTTTTTCAGACTTTGGAAAGAAGATCAAAAAATTGCCCAATGGCAGTGTAATTTCATGTGTTAAACAAAGTCAACCTCCACATACATGGAACCATGGATTATCCATTTACTCTCTTGTTACAAAAAAAAAAATAATAATAATATACTGATCCGAAGTCGCGGAAGCCTAAGGTAACAATGCGGGTGATACCAGATATGTTACTTAAGCCTTGCTTCATTTAGAATTTAAAAAAAAAAAAAGATACTGTAAATAAAAAACAACTCAGATACTCTTGGATACTAAAGGTAATGATTAATCACACATTTTTTTTTTTTTGAGAAACTGTTGTGGATAAAAGTGTGAGAACGGTAACGGCGCATCAGATACGTTACCGTCAAATATGTCAGATACGATAACCAATAAAATGTATCGTGCAGTAAGGTCAAACCGCGACGCAGTTTTGCGTGCGGATTTCACCGGTTGACAGCGTGCTCTTTATGACTTGCTACGAGGACATATAGTTCTAAGAGGAATTTGAAGTTTATTTGATGAAAATCGGTTTTGAAGTGGCCGATATATCCAAAATAAAGTCACACCTGATCATTCTACTCTTCCCCCAAAAAAGGTTGTAGAAAAACTGCTAAAACACACTTTTCCATTCATGTTAAGATACCAAACTGAAAAGTAATGTAGAAGAAGGATAGTTCTTTCAGAAAATATGAAAAACTCAACATTGACTTGATTGAACCATTTCACCTTTTTTGAGTCCTCACTTAAAATCTAGGGGTGCGACTTTTTCTTTGATTTGTCAAGAGCACTTCCTTCGTTGCAGGTTTATATCCGGAAAATGACGATAGGATTCGATGTCTAACGTTTTGCATCAGGTTTTTGATCCATGTTTGAGTGATCGGGGTTTGATGTAAATCTGTAGTTTATTATGTCAATGAACATAAGTACTTTGTCAGATACGTTACCATCGCTTATTGGATCTTGAGACCTAATTTATTACAAATAGAAATAAAGGAAAATATTGAATTAATGTGTATCATTTGCATAAGTCCTTTCCAATTTCAGTGTTATCGTCTTCAGTGTATCATAATAACACAATTTCGGAAGTATATCAGAAAAGAAGTATTGTGGAATTGTACCTGCTTGGCTCTCGTATTTCACGTACATCTCAAAGATTTATTGAAGAGTTATCTAATCTACTATCTATGACGAGAACATTCTTTACGTTTAGATGTGCGATGTTTTAACGAAAATAATCATAATGTGATTTTCTTACAAGTTGAAATGGATATATTGGCATAATTGGTGTTTTGGTTTGATCTCGAAGATTTATTGAAGAGTTATCTAATCTACTATCTATGACGAGAACATTCCTTACGTTTAGAAGATTTATTAAAGAGTAATCTAATTTACTATCTATGACGAGAACATTCTTTACGTTTAGAAGTTCGATGTTTTAACGAAAATAATCATAATGTGATTTTCTTACAAGTGAAAATGAATATATTGGCATGATTGGTGTTGGCTTACGATTATATTAAACGGAACGTCTGATGCGTCAGAAACGTTACCACAAATCGTTCTTCTTTCAATACGAGATGTATTTAATCTGGCAGAGATTTTAGCATTTGCTATTTATGAGAAGTATTTGCTATTTATGAGAAGTGCGATGTTTTAACGAAAATAATCATAATGTGATTTTCTTACAAGTTAAAATAGATATACTGGCATGATTGGTGTTTTGATTTGATCTCAAAGATTTATTGAAGAGTTATCTATAAACCTACTATCTATGACGAGAACATTCTTTACGTTTAGAAGATTTATTGAAGAGTTATCTAATCTACTATCTATGACGAGAGCATTCTTTATGTTTAGAACTTCGATGTTTTAACGAAAATAATCATAATGTGATTTTCTTACAAGTTGAAATGGATATATTGGCATAATTGGTGTTTTGGTTTGATCTCGAAGATTTATTGAAGAGTTATCTAATCTACTATCTATGACGAGAACATTCCTTACGTTTAGAAGATTTATTAAAGAGTAATCTAATTTACTATCTATGACGAGAACATTCTTTACGTTTAGAAGTTCGATGTTTTAACGAAAATAATCATAATGTGATTTTCTTACAAGTGAAAATGAATATATTGGCATGATTGGTGTTGGCTTACGATTATATTCAAACGGAACGTCTGATGCGTCAGAAACGTTACCACAAATCGTTCTTCTTTCAATACGAGATGTATTTAATCTGGCAGAGATTTTAGCATTTGCTATTTATGAGAAGTATTTGCTATTTATGAGAAGTGCGATGTTTTAACGAAAATAATCATAATGTGATTTTCTTACAAGTTAAAATAGATATACTGGCATGATTGGTGTTTTGATTTGATCTCAAAGATTTATTGAAGAGTTATCTATAAACCTACTATCTATGACGAGAACATTCTTTACGTTTAGAAGATTTATTGAAGAGTTATCTAATCTACTATCTATGACGAGAGCATTCTTTATGTTTAGAACTTCGATGTTTTAACGAAAATAATCATAATGTGATTTTCTTACAAGTGAAAATGAATATATTGGCATGATTGGTGTTGGGCTTAAGATTATATTCAAACGGAACGTCTGATGCGTCAGAAACGTTACCGCACACCGTTCTTCTTTCAATCCGAGATGTATTTAATCTGGCAGAGATTTTAGCATTTGCTATCTATGAGAAGTATTATACTTGTTCATAAAGTTTCATACCTTATCCATGGCTCGACACTAACTTTTTTGTTTGGTGGCCCGATGGGGCCACCAAAATCCTAAATTTCAAATTTTTGGTGGCCCGAGAGAAAAATTTGGTGTCCCGAAAAAAACAATCAAAAACATTAAAAGTCCTTTTTTTTTAATTAGTCAAATATTTAAGTTTTATGGTAGTAAGAATTAGAAGTTGGACATACTTGCTCATAAATAAACTTCAACAAACTCGCAACACTCACTCTCAGGCACTCATTCAGTCCTTTTCATCCATCCTTTGAACAAATTTAACTGCTAATTTCTGGCGCGAAAAGTTGCGAATTTATTGAAATACTTTTCAAAAAATTTTGGTGGCCCGAGGCGGGCCACCAAATTTGCCCTTTTTTGAAATTTGATGGCCCGACATTCATTTTTGGTGGCCCCGGGCCACCGGGCCACCGTTAGTGTCGAGCCCTGCCTTATCAATGAGATTATTGATATAATTCAAATGCAGGTAAAAGTTAGATTAGGGTAACATATTTTAAGCCAAAATATGTATATGTGACTGTTCATCACAAAACGAACAAAAAGTCGCACCCCTTGATTTTATATAAGGACTCCAAAAAGGTGAAATTGGTCAACCGAGACAATCTTTGGATTTTCGTATTTTCTGAAAGAGCTTTCCTTCTTGTACGTTATTCTTAAGTTTGAAATCATAACATGAATGGGAAAGTGTGTTTTGAGCAGTTTTTCTACAACCCCTTTTTTAGGGGGGGGGGGGGGGGCAGAATAATTAGCTTTGTCTTAGAGGCTCCCTTTCTTTTCTTGAAATCCTTTGCATACTCTTCACTTTAAAGGATAATAACTTTTGAAGAATTTTGGACAGAATGTGTTAATAGAGCATGCTTAATTTTAATTTAATCTGATAATCTCTTCATTGTTGATGCTCCGGTTGTTTACATCCTATGTTTTGTCCCTCTCATCACACAGCTAGTACGGCTTGGTAAAGATTAAGAGCTTGAATAGACCCTGTACTTCAGAGCCTATTTTCTCAGTTCACACTTTTCTAGAGTGTTTGCTTTCTTTCCAGGTTTATGATAATTTTAAAACGTAGAGTCTGCTCTTTCAGAATGTCCTTAACCAAAAAAGCCATGTCTGTCTACTTTTTGTTGGTTTTGTGATGCAGGGTCACATATGTTCTTGATTATTGTTTAGCCTTCATTTTTTTTAAATTACGATCATTTTTATCACAGATTAGATCAAGGCTGACTCCAAAATTTTCCATGATGTTTGTAAATGTTTAAGCTTGGAGTTTTACATAAGCATTGCCATTGTAAAGCAAGAAATAAGCAGACGATCAACAGTTTTCTGAGATGCTACCTCTAGTAAGGTATCTGATATTTTGTTTCGACATGCAAAAAAAAAAAAAAAATGACGCTACGTTTGGAAATGTTCCTAGAAAAAGTATAGGCTCTCAAAAATCACCCATCTTTTAGAGTAATGTCAGGGCTGTTCCAGAACCTCAAGCTTGTGAAAACTTATATATTTTGGGCGAGCATTGTTTGTAGAAATGGTAAATGGTGTTCACTGAAAGTTCGAGCAGGATCATTGTGTACTGCATCATTGCGACGACAGATTTGATCAAATATTTGCGGTTAAATTTGTATTTTATGTAGAAATAAATTGACCCAATTGAAATAAGTGTAGATCATTTATCTTTAATAATTTATTATTACAAAAAATACTCAGCGTGGGCACACTGATTTAAGTGATATGATTAATCTCAACGAGTTCTTTTGCAATAATATTTTTCCCGAAAGGAATTGATGCGTTTGCCCCATATTAAAATTCCACAATTCTAATAGGGTAAAAACTTAAACCATAGATAGTGTGGGAAATGGTAAAAGCATATTTCAGCGTACTAATTGTACCTATATTTCGTGAAGTTTTACAGGGAACACTTATCATGATCTTTTTGTAAGTTGATTATCCAGACAAATACCAAGAAATTTTAGACTATTGACTTGCTCAAGAGAAATAATATCAATTAATATGTCCCCTGGCGGTATTTCTATTGAATTACTGAAAATCATAAACTCTTTCAGGCAGAACTACAATGTACGTATCTCGTTTCCTGGTTAACCACGTGTTGATCAGACAGAACTACCTATCTTGGTCTATTTTCTGCGGATTGTTTAGTATTATTACCTTACATCCCCTTACTAGTCAGCGAATGCAGTGTCCAAACAATGAATATTTTTGATCGAGTACAATTCATTGAATATTTTATTAGTATATGAAATCATCAACCCGGGCACGTGACCGGATACGCAATTCTGCCAGATTATGAACGCTGAAATTTTCCTGCTCGTAATCTGGCAGAACTGTGTATTCTTTTTTAATTCTTAACTATTACTACATGAACTTAAAAAGGTAGAACCACTGTCATCTTTTTGCTAGTAATTAATTCTTCAGACAAATTATGACCAAGAAAAGAAGAAAAACTCAACTCATCGTAAATTAGTTTAGAAAGTGGTAACATTGAATCTTTAGAGCCGATTTCTGGCGTAAAGGGGGAAAAAAAGATGCAAAGTTCTGCCAGATTACGGCCATCATGCGCTAATCTCCTGAAACCAAGCCGTGCTAGCTGGTGTGAAAGGAACAACAAACAAACAAACAAACACTCAATCAGAATGTACAACGTCATAGCAAAAAAAAGAGAGTGGAAAATAACAGAATAACCTGACATTTGGCACGCCAAGTGACACGCATTTCTAATATTAACTTTTAAAGCAGTAGCATCATCTTTGAAAAGTATATAAGATTGGACAGTAAGAAGTGTGTGAGGGGTTTCTTTTTTGAGAAATAAAAAAGAGCCTCAAAAACATACCTTATCACAGTATTTTACAGTATTCTAACTCTAGGAGAAAAAAATGTTAAAATCGCAATTTCCCATTCGCTTTAAGATATCACATCTTGACTAATGGAGCAGAATAACAATTGATCTCTCAGAAAATATAAAGAACTCAAGTTTGAGTACGCTAGCCTATTTCACCTACTTTGAGTCCTCGCGTGAAATCACTTCGTGCGACTTTTTTGTTTTGTAATGCAAGGTCACATAAATTATACGTATATATAAATACAAGTTGCTTCTTTTAAGGGACTGGACATGGGCTTTCCTTAATATTGAATGAAGAACGATTAACAGCAACTCCGACTTCATAATGAGAGAACGAGAGCTCATCAATGAGTGTATGTCAACACATAGCTGTAGCATGGCTCGACACTAACTTTTTTGTTTGGTGGCCCGATGGGGCCACCAAAATCCTAAATTTCAAAATTTTTGTGGCCCGAGAGAAAAATTTGGTGTCCCGAAAAAAACAATAAAAAACATTAAAAGTCAAATATTTAAGTTTTATGATAGTAAGAATTAGAAGTTGGACATATCTACTCATAAATAAACTTCAACAAACTTGCAACACTCACTCTCAGGCACTCATTCAGTCCTTTTCATCCATCCTTTAAACACATTTAACTGCTGATTTCCGGCGCAAAAAGTTACGAATCTACTGACATACTTTTCAAAAAAATTTGGTGGCCCGAGGCGGGCCACCAAATTTGCCCTTTTTTGAAATTTGGTGGCCCGACTTTCATGTTTGGTGGCCCCGGGCCACCGTTAGTGTCGAGCCCTGGCTGTAGTCTGTGGAGGGTATTGGTACCCTCAGTTTGCTTGGGAGAAAAAGACACATCTAGATACTTTCCACCTATTTAGTTGAGTTGTCTTTTTTTTTAGTATCTCATGATAGGTCTTGTAGGAACGATTGTTATCTTTAAAGAACGATAACATTTGGAAGTGCAACGCATGTTTGAATAACTAAAATTGCTACCGATTAATATGTTTCCGTTTATCTATATCACATTTACAGATATTGCACAACCCTGTCTCTGTGCTGTTCAAATTGGCCTTACCGAGTTCTTCCGTTCCCGAGGAATAACTCCAGACGCAATCGTGGGCCACAGCGTCGGTGAGGTGGCCGCAGCCCATGCAGCTGGCTACTTGACTCTTGAAGAGGCAGTCCATCTCATCTACACTAGAGGGTGCCAGCTGAAGAAAACGAGTGGGCAAGGGACCATGGTGGCCATTCTGCATGACGTTGAGGAAATTGAAGAACGCCTCAAAAACAGCAACTACGGAAATGAAATCGATGTAGCAGCAATTAACGGTCGGAGGCAAATAGTTGTGTCAGGAAATACAGAGGCAATCGATGCATTTACTGGACAACTGCGTGACGAAGGAGTCAGGTGTATTAAGCTGAAAGTAAACAACGCCTTCCACAGCTTCCAGCAGGAAAAGATACGCAGGTCTTTCTTAGCCAAGGTGAAGCATCTTAACTCCGCTGCAGGGAAGCACAGTGCGAGGACTTCGCCGAAAGCTCTGTTCGTGTCCTCTGTCACAAACAAGTACTTGGATCAGAACGACGTCAGCAATGCCTCTTATTGGTGGATGAACATAAGGTCCCCTGTTAGATTTATGGGCGCCATCGAGAAGCTTCTACAGGATGGTTTCAACTGCTTCCTTGAGATCGGCCCGCATCCAGTCTTATCTTCTTCCATTAAGGACACAGTCAGATCATCTACCAGCAACAGTAACGTGGTAGTTTCGGGAACCCTGCAAAGACCTGCAGATACCAATACACGTGCGAATGATATGCTTCATCTTCTGCGATCGATCTCAAGATTGCATGTTGAAGGCTACCCGATTGAACACATGCATCTCTTCCAAGATCCACCTTACGAGGTCATATCACTTCCAACCTACCCATGGCAGCATGAGTTGTGTTCAGGTACAACGCAGAAAGCAGAAAAGGTATTTCTCTTTCCTGTTAAATGTCACCCTCTGCTCGGAAAACGTCTGCTTGTCTCACACCTAAGCGATGAAACGGCACCAAAAATATGGCGTTCAGAGTATTCCCAAGTGACACAACCATGGTTGCGTGATCACAAGCTCCAAGGAGTTGTCATTGTCCCAGCAGCTGCATATGTAGAAACGATGCTGGCGGCCACTAGAGAGATCTATCCTGACATGAACCTGATCACAGTTAAGGATTTGAAATTCGAGAAGTTCATCTTCGCGCCAGACAAACAGCCAATAGAAGTCAGTCTGGAAGCGGGAATGAGAGAGGCTTTCTTCACCTTACGGAGCTTTAACTATATTGACAAGACTTGGACTATCAACAGTTTGGCCGTAGTAGACGTTTCAAGCGAGATCAGTAATTCCATTCAACACTTGCAAGAGGTCTCTAAGAGCGTACGGCTGTCAGTGGAAGCTATCAACAAAAAGTACCTACTCAAAGTTGGTCAGGTCGAATTCTACGACGAGCTTTGTCAACGCGGTTTTCATCTAGGCGAAGCATTTAGAGGCATTGACTGCGTCCATTTTAGTCAGGACTACAGGGAAGCCGTCGTCTACGTCTCAGTGCCTGAGGTCATCTTTCGTGACTGCCAGCACTTCAGCTTCCATCCTGCTCTCTTCGATTGCATCTTCCAAGCATTCGGAGGCTCTGAACTACTTCGCCAGACCGCAATAGCGCGACAAAGAAACACTCTGTCAAATTTCCAATTCCAGGTCCCACATAGTGTGGAGAAGATGCAAGTCATGGGCAAAGCCCCAACCAAAATGATAATCCACTTGCATACGTTTGATGTGGATGGCGTTACATACGGGGAGGCTGTTTTAGCTGACGCAGCTACCAAGCAAGTGTTTGCCCGCGTTCACAACATGACGTTTGCAAAGGTGAACAGTGAGTCAGTGGGAGAGGTGCAGCTATGGAGCAGGAAGTGGTGTCCAATCCCTGGTTCATCCATGGAAGAAAGTAAAGGAAATACACATTCGACGTCGAATACCAATGAAGTCAAAATTGGTATTTGTGGGTCAGTTGTTATCGTGAAAGATAAATTAGGTATCTGCACCGAACTAATCAAACGTTTAGAGGCTGAGAAGATAACTGTCTTTGATCCATGGAACTCAGCTGATCTGGAGCGAGATTTCGGAGAATTGTTGCAAACACTGACAGAACTAAATCATGTTATCATGCTTTCAGCTCTCGATGTTCACCAGTTCGACTCCATCGACGGTATCGATAAAGACCAATTCTCAGATGCACAACAGGTGGTGGGACTTATGCCAGTGAGTCTTTACCGTGTTCTATCATCACAATCTTCTGGAACGAAACCTCGATTTTGGATTATCACCCGTGGCGCCCATTCTGTTGTTGAAGAAGATCTATGCCATCCATTGATGGCACCTACTTCATCTCTCTCCCTAACAATAATGCAAGAAGATCCAGAATTCAGTCTCATGACTGTTGATCTACCCTCTTCACAGAACTGTACAGAAGCTGCTTTGTGGCTGTCTCACTTCATGAAAACACCAACAGTGGCAGAAAATAATGTAGCATTGCGACGAAAAAATGACTGTGAGAGCACAGGAACTTGGATTCCATTTGACGTGCATGCACAACGAATTGAAGTTCAGTCCATGTCCAACTTCACGACTCCTACAAAGTCAAGCAGATGCCGTATAAACTTGAGCAAAACACTAAGTAAGAAGCGCTTGTTTGTGGAACAGACAGAAAGACCTCCTGATGATACAAACGATGGTGAAATCCTTGTTAAAGTCTTGGCCTTTTGCGCTCAACAGGTGGAACATGAATCAATGAAATGTGGTTACCTATTTGCGGGAGAAATAACAAGAAGCAATGAAAGGAGTGAGTATGGATTAGGTGAAATTGTGATGGGATTTCGTACAGACGAGTACCTGCCAACCACCATTAGTGCACGAGCATCACAAGTGATTCCAGTCCCTGTCAATACTACCCCCGTCAACGCGGTCAGCATCGTCAAGGAGTACTTACCTTGTTTCCTTGCTCTTCAAAACGCTTTGAAGTCGACTGCTAAGGGCACGGTCATTGTCTGTTTTGAGTCTGAACATGATCATGCTGGTATTGCAGTGACAAAAATGGCTCTAGAGAAGGGTAGTAGCGTGTTTGTCCACTCCAGCTCGGACAAGGCAATCTTAGAACGACAAGGTTTTCTCAGGGGAAAACATTTTGTTCAAGTGTCCGATGGTAATCTTGATGTTCATGTCAATAATCTGTCAGCCGACGTACTCGTACTCTCTGGGAAAATTCATCTTGACAGAAGAAGCCTTTCGGCACTTGCAGGCAAACTTCGCCCATTTGGAACGATCATTCAGTTCCGTGGCACAACATCAGGGACGATGAAAATGACTCAAATTCCGTCCAATGTTAATTTCGTTCCGTGTGACATTCACTTTGGACAGCTAAGTGGATTAGAAGATGAAATATCTGCTCTTCTCAACCTTTTCAATAATGGAGGTGAAGTTCAAGTACAACCGGCATGCATTTCTTCCCCTTTGTCAAAACTGTCTCAGCTATCTGCTTCACTTGAAAATGTTACCGTCTCTATTGACGTAGACACGATTCCAGCTTCTCTAAACTTCGAAACCACGACATTTAAGGCAAATCCAGATGCTTCCTACCTCGTGACAGGTGGGTCAAAAGGCTTCGGCCTCGCGTTAGTGGAGTGGCTTGCACATTGCGGGGCACGCCGTGTTTACGCTTTGTCACGTAATAGCCCGAGTGACGAAACGTCCGGGCGATACAAGCTACTGCAGGACATCGGGGTCCAAATCACGCACTTGTCGGCTGACATTGGCTCACCTCATGACGTTGAAACTGCGCTACTGACAATAAAAGAGGACAGAGACCACCAACTGGAGGGAATCTTTCATGCCGCAACAAAATACAGCGACGAATACCTGCATAACCTCACTAGGGAAATCTGGGATGATGTCATGATGTCAAAGGGGTATGGTGCGTTGCTTCTTCATCAGGTGACTATGAAGCTCAACTTCCCACTAAAGTACTTTGTAATGGTGTCTTCAGTTGCAGAGATGATTGGAAACAGAGGGCAAGGGAATTACAGTGCTACTAACAGGTTCCTTTCGTCACTTTGCACGATGAGACGAAACCGAGGGCTGCCCGCAACGGCACTCGTACCTGGTGTGATCAGTTCCGAGGGATTCGCAGCGAGGGAAGGTCTGGTAGAGATGTGGATGAAATTAGGGTTTGCTAGTTTATCCCCTTCAGAAATCTTACACGCGTTGGAAGGTATACTTTCTTCTGATTACACTGTCATTGGTGTAGTAGGATTCCTTGATGGATTACAATTTTCCAAGGCTTTCCATGTAATGGTCTCTTGTCACTTCTCCCACCCCGATGGTGCATTTTCCATTTTGAAGTCACTGATACCACCTGAGGCCAACGCACAACTAGGCGAACGTGACCTCGTAAGGCAAATCAAGCGGGAAAGTCGAGAGGAAGCCAAGTCCTTGATCAGCACCTCTCTAGCTGCAATTCTTTCCAACACACTTGGCTACAGCGAAGAAATTTCCCAAGAAGCGACTCTCGTGTCTCTCGGTCTGGATTCTCATTTGTCTTCTGACTTGAGCAACGCCATCTATGAACAATTTGGCGTCACTCTGAGTGCAATGTCGTTTCTGAATGACACGTTGACTTTCAGAGCTCTGACGGAGGCCACCTACACACGGATCATGTCTGCCGAAGGGAACGGGGAAGAAAATGCAATGATCAGCCTGACCCAGACTCTACAGGATGAGTTGTGGCTTGATGTGGATGGTAGCTTGGCCACACCATCAGCTCAGCTGATATGCTTCCCTTCTGTTGGTGAAGGTCCGACTATGTTTGCCAAATGGAAGCGCAAGCTAGATGACCGAAATATCCAGATGATCACTGTCCAAATGCCTGGATGGGAACGTAGAGAACAAGAGAAGCCACTACAGAATTTTACAGACATTGTCACGAAGCTTGCAGACTTGATTTTGCCAACACTCATACGCGGTCATTTTGTCTTCTTTGGACATAGTATCGGTGGACTCATCGCTTTTGAGCTGGCACATTACCTCAAAGAAAACTACAACCTCTCTCCCGCCCACCTCTTCATCAGCTCGTGGTTCTCACCAACTCTGGAATATCCCCGTCCAGAGGATCTGAAGGAAAATGGTCACACCTATCGCACGATGCAGCGCATCGTCAACAGCCATGTGGATTCGTCGAGACCTCCGACTGCAAACGGTAACTCCTTCAAGTTCAGTTTCTTTGAGCCTTCCACCTTCAGTACTGCTCGTCGGAAAAATGCTCTCATTCCAAGCATTCAAGCTGCAATTGTCATGTGTAAGAAGTACCGCCATGTCCACAAGGATAAGCTCCATTGCAGTCTAACCGTTTTAGGAGGCAAGGATGATGACTTCATCTCGCCAAACCTCCTGGATAACTGGAAGAAGGAGATACATCCAAGCGCACGATTCCAAAAGATCCTACTCCCTGGCAAGCACATGTACATTCTTTTTGCTTCCAAACCAGTTCTGAAAGAGATCATGGCAGTCATGAAGAAATCAGAAAACGGCTCTCAGAATAAACAAAAGCGTCCTCTATCCCGCTTCTGGGAACAGTAATTGCACACATGTTCTGCTCCGTCTCTTACTAATCAAATATTTAATCATCTTTATGGAATAATAACTGCACTCAGTCTACCATTATCACATTGTAATATTCTACTAGCAGTCTTTGCTTTCATTTTTCAGTATCACACCTCAGCAGCCATCTAATCAAGAATATGTTTGCGTGACTGTCTTCAATGTACTTGTCACTTGTTTTTCTTGTACACCATTCTGATCGTTATCCCTCTTTTCTTGTTTATTTTCTTGGCTTTGCCTTTCATTTACTCTTGTGGTACGACCTATCCATTCCATAAAGAGTAACGGGATTACTTAAGTGTTCTTCCATGAGAACAAAAAAAAAAATGCCATCTTGTGTGCAAACGATTATCTATGGTTTGGACAGATTGTCATTCTTACATGTCTTCCTGCGTTCCATGAAAATACTTATATGAAGTGTTTTTATAACTAACATCCTTCGGAATCTCCTTCTAAACACATTCATACATTTTTTTTTTTTGTTTACCAAAACGTGTTGTCCTTAGAAACCAACTGTTTTTTTTTGTCAACTGTGACATGACAATTTTAGATTATATCTACCTTGATATTCACTACCGCCTACTGCACACTGGTATTGTAATGATCTCGTCTGACAAAAAAAAAAAAAAAAAAAAAAAAAAAAAATCGCCACACATTCATTACGTAAGTACGAGTTTTCCACTGTCTAGGTGAATAATTATCTTGACGATTTACTTCCATAGTGCCTGTTGCAGTACTTGGCATCCATGAAGGACGACACAAATCATGCTCATACCTCCTGTTATTTCAATGAAACAAACTGCTAATTCATATTTTATGCCAAACAAAATCGGTCATGTCACTTTCGTAATCAGAGCAACACATTGTATTATTGGTAGAGGTTAAGGATGGTAATGGTTGATGAAACAGCAAAAGCAATGGTACAAAAGTTTGGATAGTTGTTTATTTATTTCAAGACACTGTTTCTTCAAGTTAAGATATTAGAGACAAATTTGCGATTGTACTTTTTTTTGTTAATAGTGTCTCGATATCTGTCTACAGGTGTTTATAATTTTGATTAGCAAAAACAAAACAAACCCGAAATATAATTAGATTATGTTGTATGTCTTATCGACAGTTTTGTTCTGTTGTATGCATTGCTTTCTTTTCTTTTCAAAGATCTTGCATAAAGATTTCTCCTCAGCATCGTACTCTGAATTGACTTATGAACAGTTGCACAATACCATGTGCTTTGTCTGGGTAATGTTTGTTCAATTTCTTCGAGCGTATCTACTTGTTTGCAGAGAAATACATGCGTTTCATTTCCATTGTCAAAGTATTATACATGTAAATTACTAGTTTTTTTTTTCTTTTAGAAATTAGTAAATAAGTTTTGGAAAGTATGTTTTCAAAGATGATATTAACATTCATCTGTTGTAATTTCTAGGAGAAAATGCCTGAATGAACTAGAAGGTATCATGTCCTGGATTGAATGGAACGCACGATTGTTTGTTTGTTTGTTTTTTCATATGGTATGCTTTCCAAGGAAGTATTAATTTACCGATACGTTATAGCGTGTATTATTTTCATAGAATATCACTACACATGATTCATGGTATGGGTCGATTCACATATATGTCGGCATCGAAGTATTTGCTTTAGCCAAATCCGTTAGCCGTTTATTTTGTGAGGATTACATGTAAGTTTGTTTTCACTTAGTTCCACGTATTGCCTTATTATTCATGTATTTTTTTTTTGTAATGGTACATATTGTGTTCTCGCATGTTACACTGCGTGAGACTAGAATTCATTTTTTCCACGAGTATATTGGAAGAGGACTAAAACAAATTTTATTAAAACTAACGCATGCATCTGGATTCTTTTGTCATACAAGACAAATTGAAAGTAATAATTTGTTTCATAGGAAATCCAAATGATATTCTACTTACATTTCAGGTTCTCTGTTATACATCTAAGGCTGTTGTATGACTTTCCTGAATCACGGAAGGCCCATACTTATACTTATGTTTGCTTGGATATTGCTAAATGAATGACCACAAATCAAGAAATATGCTGATCTAAATGCATAATTTATCATCTTCAATTAGAACAAAATAATCTTTTGTTGCTCAGATTTGGGAAAGATGTGAAAAAAAGATGACCTTGCGATGAGACATTATGTTCCTTTTTTTTTGTATGTGTGCGTGTGTGTGTGTGTGTGTGTGTGTATGTGTAGATATGATTTTAATACAGACACTTTATACGTAATGATGTGAAATTACTTCCATTGCTGCCTTAGTCAATATAAAATGCATTATGTCGCCATGTATAACGTAGCTCTGTTCTTAAGGTTCATGTGTATGCCATGCCGTCAGGTCCTTGCTGTTTTCTACACTTTTCCTCGTCTGAAATCTTTCTGAATGATTTGTCCTCCATCTGCTAACATCATTTGAATTTATCATACAGTTGCAAAATACCGTCATTTTATGCAACGTCATGTACATAATTGTATGCAAGGTTATGTATGTCAAGGTTATGCATGTTTTAATGACGTATGTTTTAATGACGTATGTATATATTGTCAAAGTGTATTCATGTAACTGGAATATATGTATGTGAGTTTTTGAGAGAACCAACTTCAGAGAGTTTGTTTAACAGGATGCAATCACTTTGCCTATGTAATCGGATTGAATTTTCCATATATCTGTCAACTGTATATATTCATGATTTAGTTGAAAAATATCACATTTCGGGTTCATTGGTATCCGAGAGTGGTTTTTACTCCTGTGTATATCATAAAGAAAAACATACTTCTACAAATATATCGACATGCTATATGTCAGAGAAAAATCATCGCCATGTACCAAGAAAGAACAATTGATTACCAGGGCGTCAAAAAACAAGGATGACTTTATTCACGCCACAAAGTTTATTTGGGTCCTGGCACTAAATGAGGTCACACAACCAAACTTATTTTTTACTACACTTATGATATTATGCACAAAAAGGGTAAACGCTTGGGATGATGTTAGAACTGATGGCATTGTAGCAGAGTAATCTTTGTGCTGACAAATGGTAGAATACGTTGAAGTTAAACTTTCGTATCAATGAAATTCACAATTCTCTGCAACGAATCTTTTTTTTTTTTTTTGCTGGAAAACATATAATGTGCAATAATAAAATAAAAATGTGTATAAAGGTTGCCTCATTATCTTTGAACAATAGGGAAAATACAGTGTCCAAGCAGGCAATATTACGCGAGTCTGAAATTCCGCGAGTATATTGGAAAAAGACTGCACTTTTTTTTTATTGATCGTATTGACAGCTATACATGTATCCGAAATAGTATATTTTTGCCATACAGATAAATTGATATCAATAAGTCGGTTTCATAGGAAATAAATGAAATTGCACTTACATTTCATGTTTCTAGCATACATCTGTGCGTGCTGTGACAGTGTGTCTTCACTCACGGTATGCCTGTTGATACCATCTATACATGTTTGTATAGTATGAGAAAAGTGGTATGCTGAACGGAATGCGCATTATCCGTAGTCACAACAAAATAATGTTTTGCTCAGAATTGAGTTACATATGAAAATTGATAACCCTGTTTGGAGACGCTCTTAGAGTTTATACCAACGCCATCTAGGCATACCTTTTGACGTGGCTTGAAGATGTTGATAAATCATATCGTTAAATATCTATGTATGCACGCACACATTATGATCTCGTGTAAAATGTAGCTATGTATGTAACGATCTTCTTATGTCATTTGATGAGCCTTGTTATTATTGACACATTTTTTTTTTCTCGAAGAGAACTATGAAATAAACAAAGATTTGTTTTTCATATGTTACATCTATTGAATTATTGTAAAGTTGCAGAATACCGTTATATTTTCCCTTGTTTTTCATTTGCAAAGTGTTACGCAGGTTTGCTCCCCTACCTAAGATTCATTAACATTGTATATGTACTCGAAATGTGTGTGCTTTTTTTTCACAGATAATACAATGAATTGCTGTTACAGTATTTACCTGGTGACAATTACTTTTAATGTCAGAAGTTTTGCTCTCTATATCTTGGGTAATTTCTTACATTTATTCAAAGCATTTATTTTCTTAGTCTGACAAATTGTCATTGCACATATTGTATAACAAATGATAGAAAAAATATCAACAGCCAAGGAAATTTGTTATTTACTCCGAGATCAATTCCTTGTGAATATACAGTACATATGTTGGCAAGCACATGGAAATGATGATGAGCTTTCAGTATTGAAATGGCATAGGTGAAGAGTGTTACATATTTGTCTAACAACAGCATGAGGATTTCTTTTATACAGAGACCTAACACATCCACTGCATTTTGCCCCCCCCCCCCCAAAAAAAAAAAAAAAAAAAAAAAAAAAACTATATCAGAGAAAAAGTACTTAGCCCCCTCGGCTTCCGGACTAAAACTGTAAAGTACGTGATTACACATGTTATGTTATTATTTGATTGTACACCTTTTTGTGTATTGATGGTTTTGATGTGATTTTCAAATCATTGTTTGCTTGATTGAAAATGTGGCTGAATGATGAACAACAATCCTTCCCCAATCAAAGGAATTTCTAGAGTTTTTTTTTTCTGATAAACTGCCTGTTTTTTGTTAACTATACTACTCGGAATAACTCATTATTGGCTTGTGTATGATGCACATTCAAGGTGCCAGAACATTCCGATATCTGAACATTCCGATATTCTTATTTAGAAAAGTGAACTTGTAAATTACTTTATGGTATCACTTTTCCATTCTGCAAAATTGTCCACATTATATTTTCGAATTAGTTTGTTATACTCATTCATTCACTCAATTTCTCTGTGAAATTCATCTAATTCTGTTTCAATGCTACTCGTAATAACTCATTATCGGTTGGTGTAAGATGCACACTCAAGGTGCCAAAACATTCCGATATTTTATTTTTTTTTAGAAATGTGAACTTGACATTTACTTTTAGGTAATATTCTGCAAAATTGTCCACATTATATGTTCGAGTTAGTTTGTTATACTCATTCATTCACTCAATTTCACTGTGAAGTTCATTCAATTCTGTTTCAATGCTACTCGTAATAACTCATTATCGGTTGGTGTAAGATGCACACTCAAGGTGCCAGATATTTTTCTTTTTTTAAGAAATGTGAACTTGACATTTACTTTTAAGTATCACATCTCCTTTCTGCAAAAATGTCCATATTATATTTCCGAGTTTGTTTGTTGTACTCATTCATTCACTCATTTCCACTGTGGCAATCATTTGATTCTGATACTTACGAAATGGTTATTGCAATGTATTATTGATGTCACGTTCTAATGAGAAATAATTCTATAGATTGACATATGTTACGATTCACCCATTTTTTTTTTTATTCCTTTAACGTTTGACTCTGTACTGTATCTGCCCGAACGTAATATTTTGCAGTTCTTATTAACTCGGATCACTCTTCCGGTCAAATGTTGCTAAGACATATGTTTGATGTGTGGTATTGATATTGTTGTGATGTTATGATAAGTTACTCATATCCACTGCTCTTTTGATTGAAAATGAATTAGACGCTGGATGTCATTGCCATGTACACTCATCATCCCAAATATCCATGTGTCCATGTATACCATGATGCACCATTATTACGTATTACTATGATACTAACAGAAGAATTATACATTTAAAAGAGTTTTAGAGAGTTGTATCCATGTTCAGCACGTGATTGTTGTTGTTTTTCTGTTCTTTTTTTTTTTTTTGGTAATACGATGTATAAGCAATTCTTAGTTTTCTAATAGACTTACACGAGACATAAGGCTTGGCTTTTAGATAGGTTTCTCCCATAGATATGTGTAGGCACTATCTTAACTCAATAGAGACATTGCTTTCTACAGCGATTCCACCCTTCCTATATTACCATACTTTAGAACAGCTTAATAGTACTTTGGCTACGAAACAGTGATTTTTTTTTTTTCAGATAGTGGCACGTGTCTTAAAAAGGACGATGTGGGTGTATATGAATGGATAGAAAAATGCACATGTATGTGGTATCGTCACAATTGTACTTATCAATATCACAGGCTCAATGTGAGTAATGTAAGTGTTCATATTTTTGGTGGTTGCTTGTAAATGGTTGACATGTAGGGCTGCTTGTATTTGGGTTGGATGGAAATAAATGTAATCCCCTATGCATTGGTATTTGGTCACTTCCATCAGTACGTTTTCCATGCTCATCTGTGTTGTTGTTTTTGGTGTGAATGTTTGAATGATACCGTGTATATATATACATATATATATATATATATATATATATATATATATGTATATATATATACATATATATATATAATGTATATATATATATATATATATAATATGGCGTGTATAAAACATAATACATATACTTAATCTAATTCTATACATACAGTACATATTATTTGTGAGTGTGTGTGTGTATGTTTACAGATCCCTTTATGTTGTATAATATGTAAAGCATCATCATGCAAAATAAGTCAAAAAATAACAATATTAAATATAATTATGCGTTTATATTGTAAATATAATTATTTCCATAATAATGTGACCCTGTATCACAAAAACACCAAATGATAGCCAGATATTCATTCTAAGTTAACGGCAGATTCTAGAAGAGCAGACTCTAAGCTTTAAAAGGATATATAACTGAATACAAGTGGGTGTGATTATTCCTAACTATATAAAAAAATGATAGAAAGAATGTACACACTCAATAAAACTGTTTACTGAGAAAAGAGCTTCTAAAGTTTAAGTCTATTAAAGTGCTTAACTTTTAAATAAACAGATTAGCTTTTTGCAGTAAATGGGACAAAAGGAAAATAAGTAAATCTGCATAGCAACAAAGAAGTTACTATCGGAATAAGCTGAAATTATGCGTAGTATTTTAACACATTCTATTTATGATTAATTCTATTTTTCAAAAGCAGCGCTATCCTTTAAAAAGCCATTAGAGCTGAAAGTAAAGCGTTTTAAGAAACGAAAAGAGCTCTCTATAAAGTCGTAGCAATTTTTCCTTTTTTTGTTGTTGTTGTGTTAATCATAATATGTGACCCTGCATTATATAACCAACATATTGTCGCCTGACATGAATTTCAAGTTAAGGGCAGATTTTGAAAGTGAAGACTTCAAGCTTTCAAAGCAATGCCAGCATTGCAACTGATTGACAAATTGCCGTACATCGACGTAAATAAGCACTGAATTGATCAGTGTTTTAGTAGTAGCCATGATAAAAAATCACGGGCGTACATACTCGAGCAGGATTCGAACCTACGACCTCCTGATCACCGGACAGGCGTCATCTCCACTAGACCACCGAGCTTTCGCCCGAAAGCAAGTGTTGGTTCTAATCCTGATAGCATGCCCGTGATTTTTTATCATGGCTACTACTAAAACACTGATCAATTCAGTGCTTATTTACGTCGATGTAGGGCAATTTGTCAATCAGTTGCAATGAAAACATCTCGACGGAAAAAATTCATGAATTTGAATGCCAGCATTATACTAAAGTCGTGACGTTCAGAATTTCAGGTACCAACGTAGCGTCACATTGTGAAACCAGACTGTGTTATCAGTGTCATGCAATCACAACTTTGTCCACTCAACTCAACATAATTTACACAGGAAATAATTCATTTTTGTTTTCTTTTTATTGTTTACAAATTTAGTTAAAAATATGGTTTTTCAAAATGCACACACACACGAACACATACACATTAATAACCATACCATAATGAGAAGAAAGAATTTTGACATTTTCAAATTCAAAACTTAGCATTTCATGAAAAAGATTAGAGGAATTCGTGCTTGGAATGCTAGGTCATGTAAAGAAACGCACATTTCTGTTTGTCACTGTTGTATAAGGACAAGTCCACATACATGTGGATTGAATGAATGCAGCAATATTAGTAGAACATATCAGTGAAAGTTTTGGGAAAATCTGACAATCCATTCAAAAGTTTATGAATTTCTAAAGCATCTGCACAGTCACTGCTGGATGAGAAGACTAATATAGCGTATGATGTCACATGCATTGAACGCTATAAGGAAAATACAAAGGCAATTTCACAAAAAAATATTATTTTTGAAAGGAGTGCGCATTTCTTCAACTTGTCTCTGACGTATCTTAAAGGTAACATTATTCCCCTTGCCTTCTGAATGAGGGAAGTCAAGTATTCTTTTATCATGCGAGAAGAGTGAAAATATGCGGATTTTTTTCATGTTTTTTACATCGTTGTACACATGTGACATCACAGGCTGTAGTAGTCTTCTCATCCAGCAGTGACTGAGTAGAAACATTAAAATGCATAACTAGTGAATGGATTATCCAATAAACATCAAACTCTCATTATGTATTCCACAAATATCGTTGCATTTACTCCATTCACATGTCTATGGAGGTGGACTTGTCCTTTAACGGTACTCGTGGTTTTTTTTTTCTCTCTCATTTTGTTTTATTTTTTTTTAGTCCCAATGTGTCCATGATTGGATTAGTAAAACAATGCCGATCCTGCCTGTGTTGGTGAAACCAGAAATGACTTTATGATAATGGTTGCACATTTGCTGATCGTATTGATGCTCCAAAAAGGTGTTACCTTTGTCATATTCACATCAACGATATAAAAATACAATTACTACCACATACACAATGGCGTTCAGCATGGTTTGTTAATATGAAGAAAGAGGTGGTTTGTAAATATGATGAAAGTGGTATGATTTCCATGATACATATCCAAACACAATATAAATATATATTGGATTACGGGAATCCAGCAGGAGGAAATCGGAATATCCGTTCAAAATGCGTGATTTATTTAGTTTCAGAGTCTCAATTGCCGGAAAAAGAAGGCTGCACCACTCAGAGACTGCCACTGTATAAAAACAATATTGTACAGAAAGTATAGAGAATTTCACAGTAATTCTTCTTATTTTTTACGAGTACACTTTCCTTGAACTTGTACATTCATCCCGCTATCTGAAAGAAGTAACCCAAGTGCTCTTTCATTATGTTAGGAAAATCAAAATATGCTGAATTTTTTGATCGGATTGTCCGATTTTCCTCATTTTTTTCACCGTTGTATTCCATCAATATCACTGCACTTATTTCATCTTAAAAATAAAACCATAATTTACATTTCGGTTTCATTCTCCGTTACGATAAGGTTAGTAAGTCAATAACTACCTTTGGTAAATGTCACACCTTCCCTACTTCTGTGTCGTCGTGGAGGCGGAATAAAAATCATTTCTGAAACTGCGTGAAAATCGGTGTTCATGTAGCACGGAGTCGGTGTCTTTGCAGACAGAGGCACGGAATCTTTCGCTATACAGTCTCCATTTCCATTGTCATCGCCACTTGGCCTGCCGACACCGGCAACATCTGTCTCAGCTGGAAGATGATTAGTTTCCTCTTGAGCGTTTGCTCCAGTAGTCTCCTCTAACGCTTTTGCCCTAGCTTTGAACAATGTGTTCTCAGTCAACCCGGTGGGAACTGCGTTGAAATCACCGTTCACGTAACCAGACGTTGTTGACACGAAGGAATGCAGCGAAACAGCGTCCTCTGTCGGAGAGGGCCGCGTTATCATGATGAGCATCCTTCGCGACTATCTCTTTGTCCAACGTTTTGCAGACCTGTGTCTGCTGTATCAGTTTCAGAGTAGTAGTGGCCTTCGACAGACCTATACGGTTTTTGCTTCATCGCTTATTTGTGAATGCAGTGGAGCTGCTAGAGCAGACGCGCTGTCATTTGGAGATTCCAAAACAAAACAATATCGATCATTTGAGCGTATACCTTCCGTTCTGTGAGCACTGGGGCCTGCAGAACCATCAGTTATATCGGCGTCACCACCACTGCCTCTGACACTTTTTTTTTTTTTCATTTCACATATGCATGTTCACATGCATGTTTGTTTTTTTCATTTCCAATCAATATACACAGGTAATACACTTCAAATGATTACATATCTTGGAACATAATAATACCTCATTTGGTTCTTAAAGAACTCGATGGAAATGAAAATTGAGGGGCTGCTAAAAAGCGAACTTGTATAGTGCAGTCCCCTCACCTACGTTACATTACTTATTACATTACTATATTATACATGGCTTTATAACACAACACTACGATACATGTACCGTACAAACTAATCATTGAAAGTATACAGTTTTCATTCAATCGAATCGAATGGTAACATGAAGCATACGCTTTCACACATACACATACACATACACACACATACGCACACACACGCACGTACACACACATGCTTACTTTTACATACATTGTGCACACACAGAAGAGAGTAGGGAAAGAGAGGGAGGGAGGGGGAGAGGGGGGAGTAGAGAGAGCGAAGGGCAGGTCAGCATTCTCGATGCAGGGTGAAGAAAAAAGAACAACAATTCCAAACAGTCAAACTAATCATGGGGTACATATGAGCTAATCAAATATTTCTTTAGATTACTAGAGAATGATTTCAAACTAATAGAATCTTTTATATTTCTCTCGAGGGAATTCCAAAATTTTGGGCCACTGTAAATAAACGTGGATTTTGTAAATAGAGTTCGGGTAAGGGGCAAATGATACTCATCTGTTTGACGAGTAGGGTATTTATGAATATTTTTATTCTTATTAAACACATTTTCAAAAACTAAAGGAAGTGAATTGTTATGCAAACTGTACATAATTTGACCAAGGTAATAATAATACAAATCCCTTACTTTCAATACCTTATTCTCCACAAATAAACCGTCAGTATGGTAATATCTGGAGGTATTACATATTACTCGAAGTGCTTTTTTTTTGTAACAAAAATAATCTATCCAAATAAGTTGAATGTGTATTTCCCCATACTATAATTCCATACATTAAATAAGGTAAAATTAACGTTGAATATAACAATAACAACGTTTTAACAGGAAAACAAAACTTTACTTTATTAATTACACCTATGTTACTGGAAATTGTACGGCATATACAAGCTATATGTTGTTTCCAAGAAAGCTTACTGTCTACAGTTACACCAAGAAATCTAACGGAATAAACCTGTCTATTCAACTTTCAGCTTTCAGCTTTCAACTTTCAGCAGTTCCGTAGTCTGACGACGGACTGATGAGTTCATCGCCGCGGAGCTCCACGTCCGCATATAAATGTATGCTCGGCAACCCTCTCTTGACGTGACCATTGCCGGTAGTCGAAGGGGAACCTGCAGCCGCAGCGATGCCACCAGTCCTGCCGCAGAGGGCGTGCCAATCATTTCGCTCTCAACCACACTGCCTTCGTCAATTCTCGCTATCGCCAATGACCTAAAAAACTCCTGCGCACGCTAAAGGGCCCACACCTGTAAATAAAATGGAATGTCCCAGACCCTTTCACAAATTCGTACCAAAGATACCAAAATAAATGAAGAAAAAAAATAATTAAAAATCAATGATGTAGTTTGGCAAAAAACTGAATAGCTGTGGATATTGAGTATGAATTCCTCTACAAACTGCATTTTGGTTGGAAGATGAAAGCTTTTCTGATGGAATTTGAGGGGACTATATTTCATTGGGTACGTGTAGGGAAAATAGGTGTTTTTTTGAGTGACAAGAACTCGTAGTCTGGCTTTGCGGACCCTTGGACAGAATTTGAGCAGAAGAACCCACCCTGGAAATTTGATGGATGAAAGGGTATATCTCACTTAACCAGGTTAGTGAAGCTGAAACACCTCATTTCTCCCAGCTATTTTACAGAATTTTTTGAAATTTGAATTTTAACACACGTCTCTATGGGGAATTGTTTACCCGTGTGAGCCCTATAGCTCTGTCACAGGTGCACTGTGGGATTCCTCAGTCCATTGTTCGCTTCCGGTTGTCTAATTTCAATTTCAATTCAATTCAATTTCAATTTATTTTCATATTTCTCGATGAAAAAGTACATCAAATATAACAAAATTAAATGAAATACATGACATACATAGAATATTGCAAATATGTAAAACAAAATAGTGGTCGATCTGTTAAGTTTGGAATCTGTGAATGAATGCTAAAGAAATATGAAGGAACCTACTTAAAAGCGAGCTTGTTGAGCGTAGGTCCCGGTTAAAAACGAGTTTAAAATTGAGAAGGGGAGCACGGGTACAACAAAGACCGGAACATAAGAGAAAAAAAATTAAAAAGTACAAATATACAGTTATATAACAAATTCTTCTCTAGTGCAAGTTAGGGGTCGGAAAAGCCACATGCTGTATATAGGCGGATGAACCATTGTCGTTCTGGCAATACAATATGACTTAATATAGTTATAATAATGCCAGTCGCAGCTCCCATACGATTCAATGGAGTTCTTTGTCTGCTTTTCCGTTGTTAGCCCCCCTTTTTTTTCTTGGCTGTAATTCAGCTTAAAAGAGTTGAAAGTGTCTAAGCTTTACTAATTTGCGGTCACTAGAGTCATGGTTTACTACTGCACGGCTTTAATGTGCTGGTCACATGATGGAAGGCGAAGAGATCTTCAACAAAAAAATACCTCTGTATAAAGACAGAGCGTGTTGTAAGTGCATGTGCTGCCAAAACCGGGGCTACTGTAGTTTGCAACATGAGCTATCCCATAATGCGTCTAAAACGCTGCTCTGCGCACGGCACCTACGTATTGGCGATACCCTCAATTGAGTAAACGTTTTCGGTCGAGTCGGAAACCCTGTTCAGAGCCTGAGGTTTAGTTCAGTCTTCTCTCTTCTGAAAAGTTATTGCATGAAAAAAAGAATTAAATGTAATTTTCTTTGTTTAAATCAACATTGCTCACATTGTACATAATCGTATTAGCTCAAACTCTCAACATGATTAATACAGTCGTCTCATTAATACTAGGAGAATTTGGAAAGACTGCTACGGTACATTTTGTCAGATTCACTTCAGATTTTTTCTTCAGCTAAGGCAAGGGTGCAGGGGGAAAACAATAACAATCAACAACAGCGCAAAATTCAAAATGAGTGAATAAAGAAACGTAATTATTTTGATTGTGGCATCCGAACGGATAGGTCAATAAAAAAAACACACTGCATAAAGACGACCAAAGAACATGAAGAATATGTAATAAATCTGGAATAAATGAATCTAGCTAAAATGCTTAAAGGCCAAATAAGTGGTAGATTGTACACCAATTAATCTAATTCAAGTTCAGTCATTTCTCATATTTACTATAATTCAGGGAGATTGTACAGTCATTTATCCTTTTTTTTAATATCATACTTTTTATTATTTTATGTGGTATCAGTATTGTCTTCAATGTGGTGAGTGGTCAGGAGATGTATGACGAAAAATAAAGATGACAATAAGAAATCAAGCCTATCAAGAGAGAAACTGGCAACACTCTGAAAACTCCAAGATTTAGCAAGAATGCATGGAATTCATGCTCACATGTGGCCGTCTTTTGATACATTATTCCTAAGAGCTAAACATTGAAATGTTTATAACACCAAAAACATAATGTGAAAAATGACGCGTCATTATCGAAGGCTGGGCGCATTAATATTTCATTCACTGCAATTCAATTCATTTCTACATATCTGATGAAACACAATGACTTTGTACATTAAAGTGTAGCGGAATATGGAAATGTACAAAGCAGAGGCTTTAAGTAAACTAATATCTACAAAGAGGAGGAATCAACAAAAGAAAAAAAACCCGCATTTCAAGAAGTATACATTGATTATCATATCCTAGACACGAGAAGATGAACATCATAAAGTAAGGTTTGAACAGAAGAGACTACAAGGTACAGAACGTTCAAAAGGCAAGATAACAGGGGAAGTTTTGTCATGGCATAATGTGATAATCCTAATATTTCTTATACTGTGATGCTACTCTGGTATGTGAAAAAAAAAAGTAGTGGATTGATATGTCATATACAGGGTAACTGTTGCTGCCATTGTAAGTATATATTTCTGAAACTCATGATATCACCACGATAATGTTTAAGACAGTATGAAGTGTTCTTTAGTAACTCTCTGTAAGTAAATTTCCGACCACTTTTAGGGCACTTCATCCACCTTTTTATACGTCTAACCCCCATTTTTATCCATGTTTTGCTTCACTCCATTAACTACTCAAGCCATGCTAATTTGAGAGAATTACATATTTTCATATGAACTACAGAGCAGAGATGAATCATTTCAGGAAAGTTCCACATAGGGGGTTGAATGTACATATTTTACATAATTAGCACTTTACAGAACATTCCTCCTTCAATCCTGGGATGTGGTTTTCATTGACAATTGAAGCCAAGTGTTTCAATAATGCATGATCATCCTATATTGTATATCATTGTCAGACTCAGTTACCAGAGGTATAAAAAAAATATCAGTTTTCATTAAAATATGTCTGGAAAATACAGCAGTAGGACAATTTGAAGTCATGCTTATGTAAAGAAGAACAGAATGTAAAAGACCTTAAAGTCTATCCAAAAGAGTAGCATTGGTCGTGTTTTTTTATGTGTGATCTGAGTCTGTATTTAGCACAAGCTACTTTATTTACAACTATAAATGGCCTTCATCAGCGATTCAATGTTAAATCCTACATTCTAAAAGCTAGATTGATATAATTTTAATTTGATTTCATGACATCACCTGTCCTTAAAATGTCAAAAATGAATAAGCCAAATTGCAACTGGTGTCCAGTGATGTAGCCCTGAAAAAATGCTTGAAAGGAAACACATTTCATTGGGCTTTCACCTTGCCTTCATGTACATGTATGAACCACCATGCTTGTTATAAATGGTAGGGTGTCGCGTAATTTCTGCATGTGTGCCTGAAATTAGCAATCCATTTTTCCCCTTTGGTGTCTTTTAACAACAACAACAAAACCACAGTTATGCAGCAATGTACAGTACACAAGCGAAGATAGGGTTAGGGTTAGAAGATAGTCCTAATCCCAACCCTTACCCTGCCTGAGACCGCCAGTGTACTGTACATTGCTGCAAAGCTGTGATTATTATCATTATTATCATTATTGTTATCATTATTATTATTAGTAGTAGTAGTATTAGTATTATTATTATTGTTATTATCATTATTATTATTATTATTATTATTATTATTATTATTATTATTTTCATTTGAAAGACACCAAAGGAAAAAAAAATGGGTTATTAATTTCAGGTATGCATGCAGAATTTACGCGACACCCGACCATTTACAACAAGCCTACTATACCACAATGCTTTCATGCTTTGATTAAGAGGATTTTTATATGGCTTCAGAGGACTTAAATACTTGTACTGTATCAGTGTTGATTACTGTAATTGGTATTTATTATCTCCTCTAATAAAATTTCTCATTGATTTTTTGAAGATGCATTCATTGAAGCATGACCTGTACAATGTTCATGAAATGAATGTACGTTTGAATGCATGTACAGTATGTGACGTATCAGATGTATGTAACGCTGCATTTTCAAGAAATGTTAGCATCTTCATAGGTCCTGAAAATCATCCGAAATTAGAATAGTGATTTTTTTTAGAATTTAAGATGAGTTTTACACTTTGCAATTCACCCAGAGTTCTGTGAGGAGAGAGTGTTCGTAAGAGAACTTAGTCAGGAGAGCTTGTTAGACAGAGTGATGAGTCAGGAGTGCAGGACTAATAATGAATTAGTCAAGGTTGTTAGTCCAGCCATTTCTACTAATCTAGTTAGTCAAAATGGCACCTAAAATGTTAGTCAGAACGCGTTAAAAGTTGGTCATGCAATATTGACTAACTGTAATATGACTAACTTAAGTTATTCAAGTGATGATGACTAACATTGCTAGACCAACTTTAACTTAGTCACTCGGTGCCTGATTAATCTTAATAGCCAAACAACTCTAACGGTTAGTCAAAATGGGCACCACTGGACTATTTTTTTTTTAGTCAAATGACCAATAAAACGATTTCAGTGTAGTGTCAATCAGTTTTGTCCGTCAGAATGATCCGATAGATAGATAATACCTATTTTCGCTGTCTCCAATTGATTTCCACTCAGGTCAATAAGTACTGTCTTCTTGACTGTTACCACTGTTGATAATCTGATATGGATTTTATTGAAATCTATGCAGTCGAACAATACTCTCAATATCAAGACTTGCGTCAAGATGAAATAAGAAGCACCAGTTGGTTTTCCACGAAAAAAAAATATGACATTTTAATTTAAAACTGTGCCTATATCGTCTGTACACTGAGAAAGTACCAATTGTGAACATTGCACGTCTCCTTACGGAGTTTTTTGTAATGAGTATTTGTATACAGATTTCTTGAATGGGACACAATAGATAACATCTGAGTAAGCCGTATCTATTTCTAGCGTGAACAAATGAGCTGTATAAGTCATTGTTTGCAGCAATTGAATAATGAAAACGTTATTGCATTTTCAGGTAAATAAAAAAGAAAGAAAAATTAAAGAAATATTTCCGGGCAAGGCACCAAACGAATGCTATGTCTTGTTTGTTTGTTTGTTTATTTGTCTGACTGTTTACCTATCAGACACTCCCATAAGTCATCGCGAAAATGTTGACGAAATTTAAAAGAAATAATCTAAGAAAAGGACACACTTCAGTATATGGTTTTGTACAAGTTGTTTTTTCTTCAAGTCTCTATAATGTACACGTACCTCCGTTTTTCTGTCCAAACGATGAACGGAAAGATGCAAGTATAATCCAAACAGTACATCAATACTTCAGTTTACTCCAAGCAAGACGAATGAACTCGGAATCCATGGCGTTTTTAAAACTCCAGTGGTCAAATACAAACAGACTGCTCAAAGATGAATGCAGAACGTTTGCCTGCGATGAAAATTGGATAACCAACTCATCATTAATTTAGTCGTCTGCTCTAGATTTCCCTGTATAATTCGTCAGTGTGTTTTACAAAAGCAGGTGGCTACAAGCAGAGTGTTATGTGCAGTATGTTTCCTAACTGGATTGTTGATTAGTAAGACGAGAACCCTTCGATAGATGCCAGTCAGTGGTTTCCGCGAGTCTGGAATCCGATGTGGAGCGAAAGGGGCCATCCGTGAGGCATACTCCCCTTCGGATTCTCAGCATGAACTTTTTGTGTCCCGTCACCTGCAGCAGCCTCCCCAAACGAGGATTGCGGTGCGCACGCCTCCTAACATCTGGCTATTGTGGCACCATTTGCCCTATGATCACCGTGCGTAAAATGTTGTGCTTGAGCAATGGCTGGACGCGTAATTGATTAATGATTATAAGCACGATTTGTTTTTCCTTGTTTTTATTTTCATTTATTGAGTTTCCACACAATTTATACAGTGTTGTATTTGCAACAACCATCCATGCAAGACAGTGTAAAGCAACACAAAATAGTAGATTATGAGTTCATCAGGCCTATATACTGTAAAGGCTATAATAACATTACATGACACAAAATCATTTTTTTTTTTAAATCAGTCTTAAGTGCCTTCATGACAGATGAATAAAATTGTGTTCGGTGGGAAGCTACATAGAAGGGTAGAATGAGGTGACTTTTAGCGTATTGCCTTGAGAAATACTAAGGTGTTCTTTTTAGTTCCCGTTCAGAGAAAAGTCGGAAAAGTGTTACAAAGTCAATCTGAAAGTACGGCAAATTTCATTGTGTTGTCAACTCAAATACATTTAGTATACGATGCTCATTTTGAAGGAGACTTAGAAGAATTTAGGAGATGTAATCAGTGCATATTAAAAGAGTACATGAAGATACATCTGTGATGATAGAGTATAAATGACGAAACTGAAAAGCAAAAACAAAGACAAAAACTAATCAACATGATTATGTATGCCATACGTGAAAGTTATTCCAACGCCTTTTGGCTGAAGTATGCAGAACGTTCTTTAATGCAAGACAAAAATAAAAGACATGGAAATGATAAATCCACTATTAATATTCACTTGTCGTGAACTCCAACAGCAACATCTAGTGCAAAGTTAATATTCTTCATTGTTGGGTAGTGTGCCATAATTACCATGTGCTATAAACCTATGGTCAAATAACTGTGTGAGTACGACACTCCATTGAAAATAAGACCTTATCATTTTCTTTCTTAAAGGCAGCCGATCGCCATCCCTCATGGTACGTAAACTCCGAACGACCGAAGTTTGTGTCATGCTACCACTGAGACAAGTTTTAGTGTATGTGTGTGCGTGTGTGTGTGTACGCATCATACACAAACATTGTCACCGCGAGCTGCGGTGATTGGAGGAGAGAGGCCAGAAGACGCTGCGGTGTGTGTGTGTGTGTGTGTGTGTGTGTGTGTGTGCGTGTATGTGTGTACGCATCATACACAAATATTGTCACCGCGAGCTGCGGTGATTGGAGGAGAGAGGCCAGAAGACGCGTGGCTCTTTTGGCCTCTCTTCATGCGCATGCGCACTGAGAGTGTGCGTCCATTCGGAAGCTCTCGTGGCTCGCTGGGACAGCCATTCTGGGTTAGGAGAAAGAACAGGGAGCTCTCTTGTAGCCTACCGTATTTTCGCTGACCCATTGAGCCAGCGCTATTCTCATTCGGGGGTCACTACATTTGATACAGAATGGGGGAGGCAGCGTGTTGCGTTCGTCTCCGTGCCGCACAAACCACTCGCCACGACTGAGTGTCTTTAAGTGCATTCAAGTTTTGCTTGGGTGATTGTTGATATGATCAATAGAATTATTATGTAAGAAATGCACACCCTCAAATGAACATAATGAAGCCATATTGAATAATAACGTGCTTATAACATCTTACAAATTGTAAACATCACTTCAATACACCTCCGAAAAGCCAAAGGAATAAACAAACAAGCGGCAGGCATCTAAAAGAAAAAGAATATGAAAACAAAACAAACAAGAAAAGAGAACCACAATTACACGGAAACTTGTACACACGATTGTCGGATTATGAATTGTTGACAAGATTAGCTCATCTAATTTGGTTTTGTAGGATGCAACATGTGAGACTGTAACATTCTAGAATGTACACTGTAATAGTATTAATGGAGATGGAGTACTCCCGACTAGAGAAGGCAGTCTATCAACTCTATGCTCTATCAGGTTGTAGTTAGCCAGCGCACTTTGACAGACTCATCACTCAAATTTGTTTATCTGTTTGTTTGCTTGTTTGCATCCAGTGCAAAGTTATTTGTGTGTGTGTGTGTGTGTGTTGTCACAAATGTACACACTAGTAATTATGTACATGTATGATGTACTGTATGCATGGTTGTTTTAATGTGTATGTACACAGGTTGACCAGATTAATGGAGAACATTCTATGTGATATAGATATAGTACATACAGGCTGACCAGATCAGTGGAGAATTTTCTAGGTGGTATACAATGTAGCTATACAGTACATGCATGTAACAGGAAATACATTATAGCTCACTCAATCTACAATGATTTCACCCATTCCAGAATGTTCTGGGAAGTGCATACATGTTTGGCTGAGTGAGGCACTGTCCCTGTAGCCCAATGTGATTGGTAGTTAATTTTGGCAATGATGTTATGCAGTGAGTCATCCAGGATTCCTGGAACTTGGACTTGCTAGTATGTTCAGGGGTGTGACCCCAGGTTGGAGAGAGTTACAGAATGTGCCAGAAGGGGGTGAATGGATAGTATATAAGCCAGAGAATTCTGCAGTAGGCATAGTACCCAACACCTCTGCTCTGAGAGTTACGTCACTTCTGGCTCTGAAGCGACTTGTTATAGTCAGTCCTGTGTTACCTGCTGACCTGTTATGTTTGTGGAGATAAGGCCTGGGAGACATTTTGCCTGCAGATAATTAATTTGCCTACATTGGAGATAGACTCCATTTTTGTGTCAACTGGTCAATGGACATTGCTACGGAAAAGCTGTGACGGACTGGATTCCTAGCTGAACATTATTGAGCGAATCGTCATTCAACGCATCGACTGGACGTGGTCGTCATAACATTGGATTCTGCACATTTCGCTGCGGACATATACTGTGGAGTTACACGTGGACGTATATCCTGGATTTTTACCCCGGATTTATATCGAGGATTATCGCAACCTGCGCGTCTGGATTTACGTCGGAGGTATCATTCATCTGTGCATCGAACATCGTATCTGGACACTACCAAGGAACTGTAGCGACTTTGTGATTTAAGATTTGGATGCATGTAAGTGATTCCATTACCGATTTGTAATTGTTTCTATTGATCATTGTTGTGCTGATATGACGCCGATTACCAGTCTGTACCCACAATATCACTGTTAATAATCCGCCTGAACATCAGTTGATTGTTTCTTTTGTGCGATCATTCTCAGAGTGATTTTGGTCGTAACAGTGTGTTGGGTGGTGCACTATATTGTAACCATATGCTACATGATCAAATAACGGTGTTATTTTCTGTCTTTGTTGCATTCTAATTTTGCTTGGATGATTATTGATATAATCAATAGAATATTCATGTAAGAAATGCACACCCTCAAATGAATGATTGACGCCTGGCTCAAATGAATGATTGACGCCATGTTGAATAACAACGCACTGATTACATTCTGTAAATTGTGACACCTCTAAAAAGGCAAAAGGTAGAAAGAAGCAAAGCTTCCAAAAGAAAAAGAATACAAAAACAAAGCAAGCAAGAAAAGAAAACTACGATTACACTAAAACTTGTACACACGATTGTGGCTTCATGAGTTGTTGACAAGGTCGACTCGTCTAATTTGGTTTTGTGGGATGCAACATGTGAGAATTTAACATTCTAGAATTTAATCAGTTTTCACCTATTATAGGTAAGGAGGTGGACTCCCGACTAGAGAGGGCAGCAAATCAACTTAACGCGTTTACAGGTTGTAGTTAGCCAGCACACACTTGGGCAGACGTTCAAACCTTGGAAATGTGCAATACGTATCAATTACCATTCAAGTTTGTATTTGTTTGTTTGTTTGTTTGTTTGTTTGTTTGTTTATCTATCCTTGGTTTTTATTTTGGTTCCGGGGGTTACTTCATACTACTCTAGACTTACTAGTCCTTCATGATACATTTGTTTAAATATTACTTATACATTCTAATCATTTTATATGACTTTAACGAGCTCCAATTAGGAGTTTGTATGTTCTTATCATCTTACATATAACATGTGGATTCAAATCACAAAAAGGCATTCTTATGGGGCTGGAAGAGGTGAACATTTTTTTGTATACCGGTACCCAAAGGTATAACATTGTTTAAAAAAAAAAAAAAAAATTGGTATATTTCAGGGTCATCTGTAATGGAATTCGAATCCCGAGGAACTTCGCTATGCCAAAGTTTTACCATCACCGGTAAGGGGGGGGGGGGGGGGGGGGGTTGTCCCGAGGGAAGGTGAAATTACAATTACATTATATTTTTTTTCCAATTATTCAGAGAACACTGAGGAGGAACTGCTCTATATTGCTGCTGCTTATATTGATAGTTCTAAATATCGTTTCAATTATCCACCTTGGAACGTCAGAATGACAAAAAACAAAAACAAAACAAAAACTCAATATAAACATTTTCTTTTTTCCTGCCTGCTCATACTTGTTTATTCCTCTCCTCTTTCTCTCTCTCTCTCTCTCCATGTCATTTCTCCCTGTCTGTCTGTCGTTCTTGCTCTCTCTCCTGCTCTCTCCCCTCAATTCCCCCGCCTCTATCCCCCTCTCTCTCTTTCTCGTTTTTTTCTTTCTGACTCGTCTTATGAAGCCATTCATCTATTTTTTTCTCCTGTTTATTTTTTTTACCTGTCATTGTCCCCTTCTCTTTTCTTCTTCAGTTGTCTCGCTTCCTTTGCCTTGAATAAGCCATTCATTTTAAATTCGTCATTCTTACTCCTCGATGCAATGCCTTTATGCTCATGGTACCGTAGTAATGTGACTGACTTTGTGAATTATGTTATTATAGCTTAATGTTCCATGACGTCATTCAGCGCATGTTTTACAACTGCATGCCACAGACAATATGGAGCAGCATGCAGAAGTACGTCCGCCAAAGCTACGTGACTCGTACAGATCATGCGGTGAAGGAAGCGACTTTATTGTCACGTTTTATGTACATTTCCGCGAAACATTTTTTTTTTGAAATGCTGATAAATACTACAATGGAGAATACTGTAACGTAAAAGCAACCACTAGTTTCTTCTCCATCGCCACACATTCAATCTGATTTGATTCCAAATTTACACATATCCCGATATCATTCTGTGTAAATACGAAGTAAATAAGTAATAATTACGAATTATGTTATATAATCATCATTTTGAAATTGCATTTATCCAATAATCACAGTAAACTCCACTCATTCCATAATTCTTCTTGATTGTACGGTTACGCGTTCAGTGCAAAAATACATATCAGTGCAAAAATACATATCAGTGCAAAAATATCAGAATAAATGTTTAAAGTATGACATATAGTAACTGTTCATGTCTAAGCAGACAAATGAATTATACAAGACATCATATTAGAAATAAAATAAGTAGCATGATACTTCCTGTTATAATTGAATGTGCGCATACAGTCATCTTTAGAGTCGGTGAGTTTAAATTGACATAACATGTGCGTTCATCATCGTACATGGTATTTACATAATACCGTAGCACCTAAAATCGTGTCAAAGATTTTTCCTCCTTTAAAAAGAGTACCAGCCATGTGGTCCATAGCGATAAAAAATCGATGAAAATCAGATTGTGCCAAGTGTCACAGGACACGGAAAAATCTGCAAACGGCAATGTGGGCCAAATATTTCATAATTTGATTTACGTCGCGTTTGCATGAAAATGCATGTGCATTTATACATTTTATATGTGTCCTGTGTGTGCCAGTGAGTGTCACCGAATGAATAATTACTATTAAGGACGACTGAGGAAAAGTTTCCATGTTCATCCAATTGATTACGTGACTGATGGAAGTTAGCACAACAATATTACCAAATCCTCAACTCACTGTGTACCCTCATGACTAACGCCATCAACGGTCGACATTAAAAAAAAAATCTGGAAGAGTGAGTCTACTTGGGCTTCAATTGGGCCTTCCATGTTCACCTAAGGGGTGATGACTTTGGGAGTTGGAGGGGAAGGGATGACTTCCCTATAAAGGAAAACAACTTTACACTGACAATCTGTGTTCTAATAAATGAAATGACAATGCTCCAAATCCCAATGTACAGGATGGTCTTTGCACATAAACAATCCGTGAATATAAGGCCACTTTAAATATCTTGGCACTTGCTTGTGTTTATGTGTGTGTGTGCGTGTGTGTGTGTGTGTATGTGTGTGTGTGTGTGTGTTTTAACAAACACATCATATAACATAAACTTACACAGCATTTAAAGATAGAAATAAAGCTAGTTTGGTAACTTTCATCATTAACCACGAATAGCAAACAAAAATAAGACAGACTAATATCAGATCGCGGTTAGAAAACTTTGCGACATGAGACAGTTGTGTCGGGAACAAAAGTTTGATATCTGAGCTAATTCACATCATAATAATGTTCTGACATTCGTTATTTTTTGTTCTTTGAATACATACTTTTACAGTCATTTGAATTGAGTTGATGCATATGTGACCCTGCACCACACACACACACAAAAGTCGTCAGACATGGGTTCTGAGATTCTGAAAGAGCAGACTTTTAAGGGACTGTATAGTACTGGTTGAGGTGGGATTCATGTTTTGAACATTCGTAAGTGAGATAATGAGAAACCTCTTGTAATTCTAAGAAGGATTCAGTGTTTGTTTGATGAGAATTGGTTTTCAAATGGCTGAGATAAAAAAAAGTGATGATGATAAAAGGCGACAGGCCCCGCCTTTTATTAGGATCTCTTTATTTCACCTTGTTTCTGGATATCTCAGCCATTTAAAAACCGAATTTCATCAAATAAACTATTGATACCATTTAGAATTGCAAGCTCTTTGACATCTCATATGCTGTATATCTCGCAAAACGTTAAAAGCTAAATCCTCACTCCAACCGGAACTTTACACACCCTATAAGCCTTAAAATGACATATAAATACATTAAAATGGACTCTCTTAACCAGGGAGGGGAATGTCACCTTCCTGCTCTTAACCCATCTAAATATTGAACAGAAAACACATACTCTGGAAAAGTGTTTACCGAAAAAAGAGACTCTAAGGTATGGTCTATTCAAGCGCTTAATCTTACCAAGCTGTGCTAGATGTGCAATGAACATGATGAATGTGACAAAAACAGGACGTAAAACTCTGCAGCATAAACAATTAAGGAATTATGAAATTAAGGGGAAATTGATCGTGCTCTATACTCTCTAAAAAAATCGAGTGTAAATTTTCACTCTTGAAGGAGTGAATACAAAAAGAGTGTTGTTGTTTTAGAGTGACCTCAGGGATCACTACAAAATCTTTGAATGATCCCTGAGGTCACTCCATAATGAGTGAAAATAAACATTTTCATTCAAAATTCACTCCAATTTCACTCTAATTCCACTCTTTTTTGTATTCACTCCTTCAATAGTGAAAGCTTTTTTTTTTAAGTATCAACACGGAAAGTTACCGCCCAGTTACGATCACCCCGCCACTATACAGGCATGCTAACCTGGAAACATTAAACTGCACATTACTTGAATATGAGACCATTCTGAAGTAAATAATTTTCACACAATAGTAATACAATGTACTCTTAAATGAATCCTACAGGGATTGGAACAATCATCCCCCAGCATTCCCATTGATTCACACTGATCAGTTACTAGCCATCCCCTTTAAAAGTTATTAGAGTTACAAGTGAACGGCGTGTACAGAGTTTTTTTTTTTCTTTTAAGAAATGAAAAAGAAACTATAAGACAGACCTAGTGACACTTTTCTACAAAAGTGTTCTAGAAAAACGGCTAAAATAAAAATATCCCATTCGTCTTATGATCCCAAACTTTACCATTACCTATGTAGCTGAGGCCTTACTCTTTTAGAAAATATTAAAAAACAACTCAAGATTGACTAGGTTCACATATCTCACCTAGTTTGAGTCCTGACACAAAATCATTGTGCGAGATGTTTTGTTTGTGTTGTAATTCACGGTCACACATTGACTAAAACCAGGGAGGTGGGACTTCCCGCCTCCCTGCTAAAACTGATCGGTTTAAAGCCGGCTTCTTATCGTTCTTTACCATCTTTGGCTTTAGAGTAATAAAAGTAAATATTATCAAACTTCGCATATGTCGCATTGGCTTTCAAATTAAATGAATTGAATTGAATTGAATTGAATTAAATAAAATAATTCGTAACACGAACACAGAATGCAACAGCAGCATATGATAATAATGTTACACATTATCTTTAGATATCACCTTGGGGAGACAGTATAAATTTAAAATAATGCATTCAGGATATTCTAGAGCTTAAGGACACAAAATACAATTTGAGTCTCCTTAAAGTTTCTGGCTACATTTGATCCCATCTATTCAAGAATTAACTGCTGAGCACGCTGTGTATACATTTTTCATACACCCTTCCCGGAAGCTGTATCCAATGTTTTGTCTAATTACAGAGCCATTATATGAAGAGTTTGTTCGGAAAAACCGATAAGTCCATTTTTGAAGATTTTGAAGTACGGTCTCTGTCATAAAGTAAAAAATAATATCTTTTAAATGATATATTGGTCACTACATATAAAGGTATATTTTTGACGTTATGGTCGAAAGAAGCAAACATTTTCTTATTTTCTCTTTATTTTTCTTGACCTTTAATCGCAAATATCTCCATTTGGCAAATATGGACTTATCGGTTTTTGCGAACAAACTCTCTCTCTCTCTCTCTCTCTCTCTCTATATATATATATATATATATATATAAATGTTATAATAATTATAATAATAATAATGATAATGATAATTTTTTATATGTATCATGCCGGACTGAACACATTAGTTATATTCAGGGTCATATGAATTCCCTCATACGTTTGATTAGTATACAAACACCGAAATATGTGAACAAATATCTCTTTGATTATTAATATACACATGCAGGCAAAAAAAAAAAAATCACAGATGTACGTGAATCATATACACAAGACAGACAGGCAGACACATACACTTATAATTATATCTATATATAAGAACAAAGAGCATGGAGCTTTTGAAAAAAAAAACTGCCTTTGCTTACATTCTTGAAACGTGTGTGTTGTAGAACTGAATGGTACAAAGCACCTAATGAAGTAGAGCGAATACGGAGGATGATTCCAGGGGAAGATATAGGTTTGTTCAATTTTGTCACTTTACTTCAAGATTTAATATCACTACCTTGTTGCCTCCACACCCTCAGTTCCGTTCTTATCAAACTGTGTCATCAGCCACCCAATATGTCACGAAATACTACTTGACTGTGACTGTTGTATATTACAGGTTAACGGTATAATTCAGCCTCTTCTGGGAGAACTGTGAAAATGTATTCATTCTCCAATTACCTCTTTTGTCTGAGGATAATCCTTTATCCAAAATTTCAGAAAACAGTATCACTGAAAGTATTTCTGAAGGGAGGAGGGGTATGTTAGGAGCTATCTAGGACGTTGTTTACAAAGGAATTATTTGTATGTTTTTAATTCACTATGGAAGGGACCAGGAAGTACAAGAAATCTTGTTCCTCTGTTTCTACCAAAAGAATGAATGCCTTTGTATTTTGTCGACAAACGAGTAAAGAAATTGGAATTCTTCAGCATTCAACAGATCAAATTCAGGTTTCAGAATTTGCCACCTCTTCAGTGATATCACGGCGTGTCTGCCACAGAACCATGGTATTCTAGATAATCATTGCCCCACCTGAGAGATTGCTGGCAAAGCACCTCTAAAGCAATGCATTTGTAGTTAAATCCAAAGTTAAATCCATAACATTACGTTGCACCCAAATAATATTCAAGTTTACGGACCACCAAATAGTCTAAATTCTCTCCAGACACTTATACTTCTGGTGTAAAGGCGGCGTTGTTATGCACTTGCGGTGTCCGGTGATTGTTCTGCGCACCTAAAAACAGAAAATTATATAAATAAGGAGAAAACAAGCCTTTAAAAATAATAGTAAACGCATTAAATATTTCATTGGCTTAAATACATTCGGAGTTAATGTTGATGCGAGCATATTGTGGCAAAGGCCCAATAACTATTATCAATTGTGAATAACATTGATTTTTCACCCTTGATCCTGTTTGAGGGTTGTCATCCTTTGCAACAACAAAAACAAAGCCCCAAACCAAGACAAACTGTACATAATGCTCCACAGTTATCAATACATATAAAGACAAAAGCGAATTATAAACTTATTCCTAAATGCATGTTTTACGCAAATGCCTTGAGTTAAAAGGAACAATTGCACAAAGTAGGCATGCTTTCTCAAATGCCAGAATAAAGTAATATATTTTCAATTTCAAAAACAAATCTTGGTATTTGAATGTAAAAGTATACTCAGTTATTGTCAAGACATATTAACCGCTGTTAACCAATGTTGCATAGGTGTGATAGGCAACAATTTCGTGTTATTTACCGGTATAATTACGAGGTATAGAACTCACCGTTCGAAGATACGCGAACCTTGTTGTTATCCTGTCGATCGATGTCTTCATTGGACCAACAGAAGCAGCAGCCGAATGACGACAGGAGGACCGGCAGAAAGACAAGACTATGGAGAATCCCAAAGAGCATCACCAGGAGCATCACCTTGAAGAAGGCGACAAATATGTAGCTGGTTGACCAGTTTAGGGCGATTATGGCGATGATTGTAGATATGGCTCCTTGCAGGATGGGCATTCCGAGAGAGTAGAGCGCCATCACGGCGTGCTGAGATGCGATCGAGAGCATGTGTCTGCCGTCGTACTCTTCTTGACCAGAAAGAAAAGAGTATGTGATATGAGCGGAGAAATCAACGCTGAATCCTATGCAGAGGATGAGGTTGATCATAGAGATACTATCCAGACGTACGTCCCACAAGGACATATAGCCAACGATGCCGACCTCAATGGATGCGATGCACAGGGCTACCACCACGGAGCAGATTATATTGGGGATGAGAAAGAAAGCGACGACGAACATGGCGGCAACAGCTATAGAGAGATTTTGGATTGTGACGGATCGGATCCTAGCATACTGCTCGTAGACGATGAAGAAGGGTGAGAACGTGGTTAAAGTGATGTCGGCTTCACTCGCCTTGTCTCGAACTTCACTCATCATCTGCACTTGCTGGTTTGTGGTGACCAAGCTATCTCCCGTGAGTATGAAACGGGATGACTCTATCACAGTGTCGTTGGAACCTTCCTCGAAAATGATGTCTTGGGAGTATCTTGAGAAAGAGGGGTTAGCAAGGAATTGGTTAGCTAGTAAGCGAGAGAACTCATCTGGGTCTGATCTCACACTTGCCGGAACATTTGCTGCATCCAGGAATTTCAGGAAGTCCCGAAGCCAAAATTCTGTGTACTCAGAGGAATGAATGTATTCGCTGCTTTCGAAATCTTCCATGAGAGCCTCCAAATCTTGCTGGACTGTGGCGTCACTGTAATTAAGGCTTTCCTGGATAACAACAGAAACAAAAGGCCCATAAGTCGAAAAGTGATCAGTCTGACGCTCGAAGAAATCGTAGGCTGGTGACCCGGAACGGGCCAGCAGCTTCAACTCCAAACCCTCGGAAACATTCAAGCATCCGTAGATTGCACCACCCAGATAGGCGCAGAAAGCAAGCAAGGTGAGGAACTTTACTGCGGGCTTCATCAGGAATGGTCCGTAGTATTCTTTGAAGAACGTCATAAGACCGGTCTCACAGTTTCCGACCGTCCTTTCACGGCGTTGCTCTTCCGACAGACCACCTGCACAACAGAACTTGTATACCGTTGAGGGCGCTTCATCTGGCGATTTTACTTTCATCAAAGTCCAAACGTGACGATTTGCCGCCTCCCTTCGACCAGTGAGTGCCATGCAGGCTCCGAAGAAAGTGATCTGGAAGATGTAGTCGAAGATGACTGCGACGCCGGTATAGAGACAGAAGACGCGGACCGCTGGTAGTGGGTTGATCGACCCTATACCGAAGGCGAGGGCGTCGGTAATGCTGGTGATGGTGATGGAGACTGCCGCCTCGGAGAAGGCCTTCCCCATTCGCTCCTCTACACTGTCACATGGACTGGTCTTCCGCCAAGCAGCAAGCATGATGAACATGTCATCAATTCCAATTCCTAGATGAGACGAGGTGTAAGAAGAAACCATGAATGAAGCAAAAAAAAAAATCCTTTTAAGCGCTTTCCAGATTAAGTTTCTTGACATTCTATTTTCTATAGGTATTGCAAGAGTTTAATCGCTATTTTCCATAACTGAAGTTATTTTACGAACGCTCACGAAGTATACAGGGATTGTACATTTTGTTGTTGTATATAATTTATTTCCTATACTACACGAATCTTTTGTAAACGTCTGGACAATATCATTTCATGACACGTATACTTTGTACTATGTTTTGATTTTGTTTATTGGAATGAAACCATGATTGATTGATTGATTGATTGATCCATTCATTCATTGATAGATTGGGAGTTTGCCATCGTCTCTTTCTTTCAGGGTGACCACATGTGACAGCTATCTTTAAAACACGTTGTTTTTGTTACCAAATGATTGTGACCGTCGTTTTATTGCTGAGTATTTGCTTTGCTTTCTGTTCTAACAAAGACAGGGAAAAACAAGACAAATCTTTGGTCGGAGTTTGTTGATTAATTTTCGTTTGAGAGGTTGATACTTGATATTGTATTCAACAAATCATTGATTTTAGAACGTATTATGAAATTTAATTCTTTACTGTTGTGCACAGTTAAAAAGAAAATCAAGTTTATATCGTGAACCCAGCCTCATTTTTTTTTTAAAGATAACCCCATCCCCCCCCCCCTCAAAAAAAAATGTTTTGATCTACTAAGTCAATTGGTCTAAAGTGAAAAATGTAGTTCTGAAAGGGCTCACCGGTCTCTGCACACTGTATACTTAACACTCACCAATGATCAGGAATGGCATGGAGGACGTCACTATGTTGAAGTTGACTCCAGCGTAGGAAAGTAGTCCCAGAGAGGACGCCACGGCAAGAGACGCGGAGATTGTTCCCATGAAGCCCAGAAAAGGTTTGCTGAACACCCAGTCAAACATCACACAAGACGTGATGGCGAAAGTGAAGAGTAACGTGTACGAGATGGAGAAGAGAGGAATGACGGACTGCGTCGAAAGGCTCACTTCACTGTCCAGGGTGTGAGAATGGATGAATGAGACAGATATTGCGTCGGACTCAAAGTTGTCTACAAAGCTCTCGAATTCAGTCTCCCACTCCATACCCTCCTCCTCGAGAAGAGGTGTGGTCTGCAGAATGTAATTCAGGGCGAAAAGTCCAGCTCTCAAGATTGTCTCGTTGTTTCCAAGCTCTACATCTCCGAAGGTAGTTCCAAGGAAGAAACTTTCACCGTTCGACGCTTCGAAGAATGGGTAGGTCAAGTTCACGTGTTTCAGGTAACTCACGTTGCGATTGAGGATCTCCAGGACTGGGTTATCTAGGCAGACACCTCGACTCATGGCGCAGAGAGACTCGTACGTGAGCGGCATTCCATTGTTGTTGGTTATTGACACGTTCCGCAATTCACGGTCGAAGCGTAGTATCTCGGAAAACACGTCCTCTGCCAATACATCGTCTCCTGCTTTCGGTGCTATGATGATGTTTGCGGCGAGATCATCCGTGCCGTTTCCGCGTGTCGCCGTGTACTCATCGTAGTCCGTGGGAAAGTCATCGTATACAACCACAGCGTCGTCTCGAGCTTGGCTGTTATCCGGTGTGAAAAGAAAGATGACATCGGTGTCGACCTTCAGGAACATGATTCCTACCGACAAGGCTGCCGCAACGATGAGGGAGATAAGGATAAATACGGAAGGCCATCGAGAGACAAACTTTCCATAGTTGTAAAACAGCCGAGTCAAGCCGCGATCGATACAGTCACATTTCGCCATAACTGGAGCCTTCATTCAGCTAGCAATCGACCAATACTTCAAATACTGTCAGATATGACGAACCGGATTTCCATGCGATGGACAGCTTGTCACCAGCCTGCTCCACGCACTTTGGTAAATCTGCATGGTTAAGTTTTGAAACAAAGCTTTCTATGAACAATGTATACATGGAGAAACACATACACACTCATGTGCCACAGACCAACACTAACCCCACTATTGTCTATGTCTATAAAGAGTTTTCTTCCAAAAGGACATCAATGCACTCTAACGCAATTTCGCACAATACCCCGTTTCCCTCCAAGAAGTCCTTCTATAAAGTGTCATTACCATTGGTATAAAAAATGACAATGAATAACATCCTGCATAGTGTCCTGAATTGTACTTTATAGTAATTATTTTTTTCCTCTAATTAGGGTCTTAAAAAAAGTTTTATCCATATATTTCCTTTGACAGTGGTTTTGCTTTAGCCGTTCACTCGACATAGTTATCGAAACCTTGCCTGATATAGTACAGTGTCGTAAAAACTTGTAAAGATTAATTCGAATCTGAGCTTCAGCAGGCATACGTGCCTTTAACAGTAAGGCCGTTTATTGTCAGTACCTTATTAACACTCATTTTATTTCTATTACAAAAAAAACCATCAACAATAACATTGCCCTACATAACAGCAATCTCTGACAAGTAAGATGCGTTGTACAAGACAGGGTTTACATGACCTTTTCCATCATCATAACCGTTATTCTGGATAATCATTCTCACCATCATTATCAACATTATCGTTATTGAAATAATGTATTTATGAATGAATGAATATGTGTGCATATTATGCATGCCTCATGGTATTAATCTGCAAAAGATTAGATAATACAGAATTGTATTTATGTTTAAGATTTGCCAGTTATGAGCTGGTTTTTTTTCATTTTGGTAATACTGCTTTCAACATAAGTATTTATAATACAGTGTTTGTTTGTTTTTGTTTTTGTTTTTGTTTTTGTTTTTGTTTTTGTTCTTTTTTTTTGGGGGGGGGGGTTGGACAGTCAATTTGCTTCTTTTTTTCCCTGTTTCAACCTTTCCCTTTAATTTCTGTCTGAGAAATGTCATTTCTTCCCAGCCCAGAAGGCTGTTTTCTGTTTTATATCTGTGCAATTTTTTTTAATGATTTCACCTGTTTGTCATAGTTTAAACCCTTTTTGTTCTGAAACAGCTGCATTTTTTTTCATTGCTTTTTGTCATGTTCTCAATCCAGCAGTTTGATAATAATAATAATTAGAAATGTGTGTTTATATATGTTTATATATGAATATTGATTATTTTTTATTGGTTTTCTGAGGGTTTCGTGGGGAAAATGGGTTTGATTTAGAAATAGGAATTGGCTAGGGATTGTGGTATGCCACTGGCTTCCTTGTACAGTTTTGTTGGCCTGGTTACCACCCGCTTCGAATTGTCATTAATGTTTGCAGAATGTTTTTTTTTTTGTTTTGTGTTAATGGTTGTCGAGGGGGGGGGGGGGTGATAGGATTCTTAATTTGGGGAGTGTGGGAGGGGAGGGTTGGGAGAGTAAAGGGATCTGTTTTGTAACTATGTCACTTTTTTGGCGGTGTGATCATGAGTTTGTGAATTGTGATTTTATATTGTGAAATATATAAAGATTTTTATATAGTTTGTACTTTTATGCAAGAGATTTTGAAAAGTACAGTTATGTATATTTCATCATGATAATCAGTGGCAAATAAATCTGTAACTCTGGATGCGTCTGGAAGGGATATAGGTTAGGGAGGTCCGCGGACTACAGTTATTTAGTTAACTTGCCCAATGCCTGGCAGCCCTGTCAGGTGCATTCAGCGTTTGGGTATTTTTGTGTTATTGTACTGATTGATTGTTTTGAGCTTAGTAATTGTTTATGTATTGCATGTTTTTTTTTCTGCAAAATAAGATAATAAAATAAGATAAACAATATACACAATGAAATTGGGATATAGGCCCTTTCGCAAGAAAAGTGTTTCGTATTTAGGACTTTTTGAAAGAAAACATGAATTTCACCTAAATCAACACATTTGCATTAATGAATGAACGTCTATTTAACCTAAATCAACAAACGTACGCCAATGAATAAATGCCTAGTTAAGCTTAATTTTTACGTTCTTCTCGGATTCTAACTTCCAAGTTTGAAAAAAAAAAATGTTTTAGGAAACGAAAAGTAATTTCGTGTAACTACAATGCCGTTAAGTTGTTTTATTATATTGAACTTACTATCACTTCTCTTAAACTGGTTGTTCTCGTTGCCTGTCCCAGTACTCCTACATTTTTTTTTTCACAGCATTATCTTTTGAACTTTGGTAAAGCATTCAAGCAGTTTTTATTCGTCATAGAATGTGAAGGTTAGAAAAGGTACACGGTCTGTTTGCCATAAGTCTGTCTATGATTGACACACCCTTTCCTTTCAAGACATCTCTCTTTGTCGTAGAACGTTGACGAAAATGTTGAATTCTTATTGTTGATCAAGGTATAGCCTCGATATCATAATCGTATCTAAAAATAATGTTTTAGCTCGATCTTTTTTGCTTCAATTATATGGTTACGTCACTGCAGCTGCACATGCGATTGTGTGAGGATATCTGTGTAAATTACGTCAAGTGTGTAAGTCTGGCGTAAGTTGGTGTCAGTGGGTAAGTGTTCTGGAAGGAAATATGTTTTAACTAGAAATGTCGCTATTGCGAGTGATGCCTCCGCCATAATGCATAATTCTCCCAATAGATGTATAGCACAATGTCTTCACAATGTGTGATGACAGTTTCACAGAAGTGGCAAAATATTGAAATGACAGGTTTGTCAGAAATATCTTGAATGTTCACTTTCCTTGAACTGGGTTTGCTATACTTGTCTAGGAGTGCAGGTACACATATTTAGGGAATTGAGAATTTTTACTTGACTTCTGATGGACCCTTTTATAAGTTTATGCATTGAGTAATTTCCAAGATATGAAGAAAGAGTGTAATTATGTACAGTACAAAATAGATTTTTTTTTTTGGGGGGGGGGGGGCATTGAAACCTTGCCTTTGACCCTTTACCTTTGACCTTTGACCTTCTGGCTGGACATTTCCCGGAGAATCTCCATAAGGTAATGCAGGTATATTATTATGTTTTTAAACTAATAATGCAAGCATTGGATATACTAGGATATGAGGAAAATAGTAAAATTTTGAGGAGTTGACCTTGACCATTGTCCCCTGACTATTGACCCATGACCCCTGAATTCCCTAGATAATCCTTGCCAGTCAGTACATGCGTATGTACCAAGTTCCATGAAGATACACTGAATCATTTGAGAGAAAAGTGATATTGCAACATTTTCACCTAACCTTTGACCTTTTGACCTTTGACCTTGTGACATGAAACTCTCTCTGGAGAATCTTTACGCAGTAGTACATGTCTACACTAAGTTTCGAGAAAATACCGTTGGGCATTGCATAGATATGGGGGAAATAGCAACGTTGTTAGCATTTGACCTTGACCTTTTGACCTTTGACCTCTTGCCAATGTCACTAAAATCTACTCAACTAATTGTCCTATCATGCATCATCATTGGACCAAGTTTGGTGAAAGCTGCTTCATCCAGTTATGAGTTATCACGTAAACAGATCAATTTTAGGATTTGACCTTGATCTTTGACCTTTCACCTCTGTCCGATTTCACTAAAAAAGCTTATCAAGTAATTGCCCCATCATACATCATCATGCGACAAAGTTTGGTGAAATTTGCTCATCCAGTCTTGAGTTATCGCGTAAACGGATACAATTTCATGATTTGACCTTGACATTTGACCTTTGGCCGATTTCACCCAAGATCTAATCAAATTATTGCCCCATCATACTTTATACTTGGACCAAGTTTGATAAAATTCCAGTCAATATTACTCAAGTTATCGCGTAAACGAAAGCGGACGGACGTACGTACTGACGTACGGACGGACGGATGGACGTACGGACGGACGGACAACCCGAAAAACATAATGCCTCCGGCACCACTTCGTGGCGGAGGCATAAAAAGTTAATGCCAATGTTTAATAGACGAAATGATTTACTGCTATCACGTGGTCAGCTACACTAGGATCGATGACTTAAATTGCGATTTAGGAAAACAATGTGTCAAAGCATGAAGTTGAATGACAATGTTTTAAAATTGAACAGCTACACAAAATACAAAACAAAACAAAAAAGAAATAAATGAAATTGAAACTGAACAACAACAGTAACAACAACAGCACCAAAAAAAAAAAATAATCGATTCTGATTTGAATACGTCGTTGACTTCCGTTTTGTCTATCAGATGAACAAGAAATCAATGAGTCGTGACGTGTGATCTCATCACTTGATTTATATGCAAATTAGCTGAAAGCGATACCACTGCTTTGTAAAAAAAAAAAATGGACATCTAAGCCTCACAACGTTCCTATCATATTTTGATGAAACTTTGGCTTTACGCTTTTCATTAGAGTCAAGTGAACACCTGGTGAGGTAAGCAATACGTCACAATAATCCAGAGTGACCTCTTCAGTTTCATCACTTCTGTACCACAGGGCCACGTCATTATCACTGCCATTGGTAAGAGGATCATCGTTTAATAGAAAACGCACACACGCGTGCGCGCGCGACCGTGTGCACACACAAATTCTTGTCAACGGTGTAGACACTCGGTATTACAGGATTCATTTTTTGTTTCAAACACGCCGTATCCAAATCGTTACTACTAGTAGTAATTACATGGTTAAAAACACGATGCTTGGCAACCACTTTCTTAATCCATGGGCTAAGGCTGCAAAAGATTACCTTTGTAATGAACTCATGCAGTTTGCCTCAAGTATTGCATACAACTGACGATTTGTTTAGCACTATTACTATTAATCAATACATTTGTTTTTAAACAAAATCAATGCCATTGTTCACCATGCATTTACCTCACACGTTTTCACTTTTGTGGTTGTTTTTTTCTTTGTTTTGTTCAATCGGCTAACAATGGTCCAAGAAATTATCACATGTGAGAATTTTGCACCTTTCTTCGATTCTGACAGATATACCACGTCAATTGAATGTACATGTTCCTAAGATACATACATCTCCATAGGCCTATATATATATATATATATATATATATATATATATATAAATTATTGTGTTATATTTTACATTTTGATAGTCTCTTTCCAATCCAAGAACCCTTGATAATAATGATGATAATAATAATTATAATAATAATAATTATAATAATGACAACAATACATTACATTTGTAATGCGTTTTAATACAATGTTTCTAAGCGCACAGGAAAAAGACGAAAGGAAAGATGAAAAATGAGGGAAAACAGACAGGTCAAAACACAACGATAATATGACATAACTTAATGCGTACCAGTAATTAAACACATACAATGATTGACTTACACTCAGCACATTAACCTTGGGAAGGAATCAATATGGGAAAAGATGAATTTTAAGAAGTGCCTTAAATAATTCTACTGATGGGGCTTGTCGTATATGAATGGGTAGATTTTTCCAATTGTTGGGTGCAATAACCGCAAATGAGCGTTCTCCGTAGCGTGTCTTAGTGCGAGGTCCGCCTAGTTATTATTAGTGTCCATTATACAGTGGCTATTAAAAACGATATAACTCTCAGTAGGTCCGCCCATTATCAGCTGTCTAGGTTTCGTGTGCCCTATTTTGTTCTCTTATTTCCCGTTTCTATAGTGATGACTTGTGGGTATGCTCTCGGCGAAACACGCATTACGTTAGTGGCATGGTATTATGCCATTAACCATGCCCCACTGAGGATGGCGCGTTGCGCCGAGAGCATACCCACGAGCCATAACTATATGAACGGGGAAAAAAAAAAGATAATGCATAATGATACATACATACATTCATACATACATACATACATATATACATACATACATACATAATAAGGAATGCAATATAGCGCACCGACAAGACATCACGGGGGCTATCAGCCGAGTATTTCTGTTCGTAGTCTTACATACTAACAATACACCCTGTACGGCGCTGCTGGTGCAATCTGCTGTGGATGTTTGTATAACCAGCGCACGTCAAAATCTTTGTGAAGGGCTTTTTTACTTCTAAATGAAGAAATATTCATAGATAACCATGCATGGCGCCTAGAGAATACATGTACAAGTAGATAATAGTGGCGGGCGAGGCTGACGCTTCGCTCATTCGCTGTCTTGGTATTGTGTATATTTATTCTTCCGGTGGTATTCCCCGTTTCACTCGATGATATTATCGGGATGCGCACGCCGTGCGGTTCATGACATGGTTAAGGAAGTAAGAGGGGGGGGGGGGGGGGGGGACATATAGTCGTTCGTATACGAACCTTACACGCATTTCTACGGTACGAAATGAATGTTCCTGATCGTAGTCATGTATACGTATGGCAAGCTGCTAAGTGATGCACAAAGAATGAATGTACAATCCGCAGTGAACGCACAAGGGTTATACGGAGTTCACAGTACATCAAACTAGTGTCCCTGCATGTGATCAATACAGGGACACTACATCAAACTAAGTCATAGCGCCCTCTAAGAATCATTTTTTTTTTTCCGAGGCGTCAGACGGTTCTAAAGTCCTGAGTGCAAACATAAATATCTCTTAAAGGTACTTGAGAGATTGTGAAAGATGTTGTCATGTTGTACTTGAAACATCTTTAAATGCATGAAAATATCTTGAAATAAAAAAAATAAATAAATATCACATTTTCATAGTGTGCTCAATTCTAAGTCGGTTAGGGTCATGTAACCTATGGGAAAAATATCCAAGTCCTTATCATTCTTAGTGCGAGCAGTCTGCATTCGACAGTATGTAAATAGATTATTTTTATTTGCACATGTTTCAGGAATGAAGGACGAGTCCAAAAAAAAACATGCCTGACAAAATCAATATATCAATAGAAAAGATGCATTCTCTAGCAGAAATAATGGTACCTAGTTAAATTCTTTCGGGTGTTATTGTTCTAGAAGGCATGAAAATAATAAAAACACGCACAGTTTAAGTCACGAAACAGCGTAGTTATAACATCGCCTGCTTTGTTTTTCTTTGTTTCTTCTTCTTCTTTTTTTTTTTGGTGGGGGAGGTTACTTTTGAAAAGTTTGGGTAAAGCAACACCATCGCTACTCGGCATTTCAGTTTACTGCTGGATACCTGACAACAATTGTTATTGTGATCATACTGAATGTACCTCTTTCTTTTGTGCTTGTATTATTGTTTTTGATGTTTTTTGGTTTCATAGCTCAAATACAAATGATTTCAAAACACATGGATGCTTTGTTTGATTCAAGGAAGGAAAGAAGGGGCTCCTGTAAAATTGATAACTTAGAGCCTAAGTTTGGCATCAACTGAATTTTTAGCAGAAGGTGTATTATCCATTCCCTGTTGAACTTCATTAATGAACCAACCGTTCAATAAGATCCTTTTAAATATAGTGCTATCGGATTACCTAGATAGACCATTGTAGTAAATAAAAAGGGTATAAAACTATACACAATAATAGTAGTATACTAAACATAACGTCTTTTTTTCTTGTCTTTTATGTGGATTTTCATTTTCCTTTTCTTTTCCTTTCTTTTCTTGTGTAGTATCTAATACTGCATTCTTTTCACTGAATTTGTGAATATTTTTTTTTTATTATTTTTTTTCATGCCGTATATCATACAGTATGTATGTTGCATATCACTTTGTATGGTAACCTGACCCCGTGGAAGAACAGTTGTTCGTTGTGAATGCAACTAAATCGGCAATCCTTCCTTTTCTTCGTACCGGGATACGTATTCTTTGTATTACTGTGTATACATTTATTTGAATATCAAATAAAACAACAAAGATTCCCCTGTTAATAGTGAAATTCGGCAATGGTTTCGCTTACATCACGCTGTTGTTTGGGCTTGCGAAAATGTGTCTTTAGAAGAGGAGCTGACGTGCATGTACGTGCCCTCACACGTTATTTTTTGCTGCCTCTTTTCACGTGCTCTAATAACTAATGTATGATATGTAACATTATGAGAGGTGCGTTCGCACAGAGCTGATGGCACATGTTAAACCACTTGACGGCGCAAAGGTAAGTACATAACGATGTGATGTGAAATTGATAGCAAGATAAATCACGAGAGTTGACGATTAGTGTGGGCATTTTAATCTAATAAACGCAAAGGTGAACTGACCAGAAATTAATATAACATATGAGTGGAAATTGAGCAAAGAAAATGGGATTCAATTAACATTTTAAGTTTTATTTGTCACATCTACAAATACTTTTCGTTTTGTTTTGTTTAGTTTTTTTTTATTGTGCATGTCCTGATTTTTTTAATCGTTGCCGTTTTGGTATGTATTTTTTTTTATTTCCATGGACTAAAGTTATCATTTGTTCACAGTTCCGGCATGAAACATTTAAACACATGACAATGTATTGTTTAAAAGTAATAATAATGTTCCATATTTTATTGTACATATAGAGCTGTATATGCTAATCCACAATTCAGCTTTTTGGTGGCCACAACAGTTTTGTGCTTGAATATATCAGATTAAACTGAAATGCAATGAACTTGAAAAGGTATACTCAAGTAGTGCATGACAAATGGAGAGACAATGCAGGTCAACAGTGACAAAAATGGTATTTTGTGTGTGTGTGTGTGTGTGTGTGTGTGTGTGACCAAGTAAAACATGTTCAGACAAGTAATCCTAGAGAAAAAAAAATGTCGAATGGAAGATGAAAGAATGATATACTTGTAACCATTATTATCAATGGTTTAAAAGTTAAACAACTTTTGAGAGCTATATATGGGATAGTGATTTTTGATTATTCATTAAAAACCCCAAAGAGTCGGTTGATGTCCCTAGCAAGCACGCGTGGAAATTATGCATTTTGGGTTAACTCGACCAATCTGGGATCTGACTGTTTAACATACAGATGCATGCTATTGCTAGGTCTTATTAGCTAATGCTTTCTCTAGGCGTAGGGGCGGGAGTATCATTGCATGACACTGTGAATAGTGCATGACCCAGAACATATGAATGGACGCTTCACTCCCCTTCATACAAACTCACATAAAAATGTTAAATATGATGGTTTGATTGGAAATGGATATAAAACTGTAGTATAGTGTTCATAGTATCTTTATTATCATTATTTTTGACGAAAGTAGATTCGGGTTGATTTTCAGCTATAGATAATATTTATTTAAGTGCGAATTTTTCTTCCAAAAGGGGATAGTGGCTACTAAATTCACCATTCTTCCAACCAAACAAATTTTGATGACTGATTTGTTTCATAGACATTAATATTATTTATGTGAGAACCTTATCTATCCCTGTTATTTTCGCAAAAGTCGTAGTCAACGATTAATGATTACGTGCATATATGTACACAGAGATAAGTTTAACTTTGCGTGTAGAGAATTGATTTAACAAACATAATTCTTTATCTGCAGTCTCGAAAAGAAGATTGTCAGAAATAGCAAGAAAATATTTTTTTTCTTTCTGTTGCATAATACGTGTTTTGATTCGACTAACTGTGCTTTAGTGTCGAGTGTTCATGTATGGAAACACTTGACCGCATAATTATTCTTTCTTTTTTTCTCTCAAAATTGTGTGACATCTTCACTAATGCGATTCTAATGACGTTTCATGTCGCTTGGTCAGTGAAAATATATGTGGTACATACAAAAAATCGGGAAATTGAAGACCTGAATATAACAACGACCCAAGTCCAATTTTTGGCCAAATTCAGTTTGACATGGGAAATTGTAGCTTTATATGCATGGAGTCATCTTGTGTATATAATGATAAACCCTAATTACCCCCGGAAGTGCCTGAAATGAATGAGTTAAATCTTATATGAATGTAAGAATGAAGGACTTGGGTCATTCTTACATTCATATTATAGCGCCCTCTCTCATTCTTCTCTCATCTCTATAGCAGAATATATAGCAGAATAGCATGTATATGATTCAAAGAACGACCCAAGTCCATATGATTCAAAGAACGACCCAAGTCTGTCACACAAAATGGCCTCTCCACAATTAATGTAACTAATGTTAATTGTCATAATTATATATGTTCTAATTTGTATATAAAATATTGCCTTCCAATCACTGTAAAGTAAGATATCATTGGACAAATAAACAAGATATTAAGTTTTTTTTTAAGTTTACTCAAAATGGTCTTCCATGGACTTGGGTAGTTCTTATATTCAGATACTCAATTAGTTGTGTCTTTAACCCGTTCCATACTGAATTCTTAAATCCCCATAGACTTCCCACAAAGGTAACCAGGTTCCCATTGGGAATGGGTTAATACTGAGGTATAAATGGTAGTAAATGACATGTAATGCGCGACGATGTGTATACCGCTAAGCACTAATGCGCGCATGACAACAACAGAACATCATGTGAAGGCGAGAACCGCAGCATGTCCTAAACGAAGTTGCTAGGCGTGACGTATCACGTCATCCATCTCCTTCCTATACAAGAATTCACTTATAAAACCATTATTTCTTGTTTCATTATCTTTCACTCACACACACGCACACATACATAATTACGCATTAACGTCTCTTTAATAGCAAACAAATTCTTTGCTTTTTATCTTTACTGCAAAAACGTACACATAAATCTTGTCCATCTACGCCAAATCAGGGATGACTACAAATCTCAGAATATGCTACAGGATTACTGTCAATGATAGCTCAATATGCTAGCCGCTATACTCGCGCTCTTCCGTCTGTAAAAGAAAGAATATAAAAAAATGATAACAAAAAAATGATGATAATGAAATCTTACCTTAGAAACATGTGTATTGCAACACACCGGCAAGCGACAAGCTGCTACTTCTCCAGCTGAGGCTAGCAACGACGAAAATGCACATTTCTTTTTATTCCGCCATCACAAAAAGCTCCATCATTCGCGTTGATATCGAGCACACCCTTTTTCTCCTCCCCCAGATGCCAACGTCATCACACCCGTGACTTGCCGCGCCTCGTGACTATGCTATCGATCGGGCTGCCAACCAATCAGAAGACAGCGCCCCCTCTCCCACCCACCCCGCCGCGACCCTTGACCTTTTCTCTGTGCAGGCGACCAGGTGAAAAGCACTGCGTTGATACCTCATCAGAAATGATGGTAGTTGAGATGAAATGAGTTGAGATGCCCGGTTGCAGAATAGATTTCCGTTGTCTTGCTTTGCAAACGTCAAATTGAGAGCAACATTTGATTTAACATTCGTCTCAGACCAATGAGTGTCCAAAGAAAATAAATAGAGTGGTGTCGTCTGTAATCACTTTATGTTCATTGTATTTGCTTTTATCTCTAATGTAATGTAGCTTTAATATCCTCAAGAATACCAATGCCTTCTTTCGCCAATTAATTCCAAGCAGAGGCACAATTTCCTGAAGCTAGGGTCATCGTACTTCATAAGCAAAATTGACTTTTTATTTACACTATTATTAAATAATTGTTGCTTTAATTGCAAAACAAATGATTCAAAAATTCTAAACAATACCACCCCTATTGCCATTGTTACTTTTCATATTTTTTTGTATTGCTTAGCATGATGAGAAAATGAATGTGTGTGATCTGTATAATGCAACCAAACAGCTAGTCCCCAAGTGTCACACGAAAACACATGCACATACCTATGTGTTATTTTATAATCATTACTTTTCAGTTAAAGCCTCGAGATCAATTTCTTGTCTGTGGACGAATTTGTTGGCTCAATATAAATTCCGCTTAATATAAAGTGTATCTGCCAAGCTAGAAAACATGTACTAAAAACATAAAAAAAAAAAACAACCAGCAACACCAGCACCGCATTAGCAACAACAACGACAGAGGCGAAAACATGTCTGCATAGTGTGAGTCATTGAAGATAAAGGGGAAACCCCAGCCCTTACCCTCGTGAATGATGACACGCATTAATGTTATCCCTTTAGTGGCATGATGCCCGGCCATTTTGTCGATATTGATATTCACGCTTCATAAAGACAAACCGCAAGCGTGCACACCCACACAGATTCAATATCGCTGTTGGCACTGTTTTAGATATTCACAATGCTGTATGAGATGAATAAAGGACGAGCAACACTGAAAAGCCCTTAGGTGCAAAAGAGCCGTAATCATTGAGAAAAGGGCTGTCGGTCGCACGGAATTATGAATGGAGCTTAGATGAAAGGGTTGGGCCCTGTCTGTATTCAATTCTCTTGTCGAATCAATGTAATTACTGAGCCATGTCTGTCATACTCCTTTTGTATCCAAAATATATTATTATTCTGTTCTATGTATCATTCTTTTTAATGTTTGCGGCTGGGTTTTTCCACTAACTATGAATGGGATGAAACTTAATGTTTGCGACTGGGTTTTTCCACTATAGTTGTGAATGGAATAAAATTGAATGTTTGCCTTCTCTTTAGATATTTTTTTTCTTGTACTCTGTGTCGCCTCACTACCTAGATACGATTTTATTGAGTTGTTTATGTCCTTTGTACACTTCACCACATAGGTTTCAGGTTGCATGCATCAGTCATATCTGTGATGTAGAAACATTTAGAGGCAAGATATCTGGTTGTTATAGATTTTTTTTTTTTTTTTTTTGCTTCAATCGGGACATGTATCGAATTTGCAATTTAAGATACTAAAGGTCCTGTTTTCATACCTTTGGGAGCAGTGATTTTAAAAAAAAATGTTCAAGATATCACATTTGATGCACATGTGTAGGTCTGTTGTACCACAAAACATCTTACCATATAAAATGTTCGCAACAAACCCTAAATTATAAGGAGATTTCACTATTTTCTCATTTAATCATAACTGTAGATGGTTTAGTCAGGAAACATTTTTATTATGACTATTGTTCACATTTTGTGAATTTAACAATGCTTAACATCGATTATACGGATTCAATTTTTTACAGTGGTTGTTTCTTTCCCTAATTCACATTTCAGAACTATTAAAGGCACTAATGCTGGGTTTTTGTTTCTTCTGCAAATGGTAAATTATGCCTTTAACTGTTGTAATCATATAACGTGCTGACACACATTGAATTGCAGGGTTCTTAGGTTGAAAAAAACAAACCAATTACCTATCAAACTTACGAAATAATGGTTCTAGGTAAACAATCCCCCGACCCTTCTCCCGATCCTGACCCTAATCATTATCCTGAACCTTATCCTACAAATTGTATTAACCCAAATTATAATACTATACTCTATCCTAACCCTAATCTTTTCTATAGTCTCATCACTAACCGATATATAGACGGGGGCAGGGGATAATTGCCCTGATACGCTTGAATATAATCATATGCAATTATACACTACTTTAGTGTCAGCAGGTGACGGCATGTATTTATTTATCAATTACTCGTTTGCATTCAAAAACGTATAGTGGGGCAGATATGTGAAAAGGACGCTCACATCCGGCGGAGAATGTGAAATTGTGCTTATAGGGGTATCTAGGGGCGTTGATTAAAAAAAAAATGTCATGTCCAACAGATCTGACCACTGGGTCAGCCACCTTTTTGAATTCCAATGTGGCCGCCATTACAACACAGTTAAAGATCCCTATCTTTAGTTCTGAATGACACAGGCCATTGAAATTTGATACCTAAAAGAATGATAATAATTATGATGACTTCAATAACAGATTAATTTGATATGTCTGGCAAGCTGCGCGACAAACAAATTGAATTGTTCTAGTATATATACAATTGTAGTTGCCATGTTGGAGGGTGGAAAATTTCTATGTAATCTGGCTTGTAAATTAGACGATCTGATTGAGCGCGCGTTTGCAACTGATTGAGAGCGCGCTATAATTTTACATTGTGACGTAAGTTAGAGTGCATTATGCTTTATTTTTGCTGAACTTTCTTGCATGCATGTGAATGTGAATGTGAATGTTAGTCGTGATGTTTGTCTCGGCAGCCACATACGAATTCAAAATAGCGGGCACAGCGTTTGTCGGACACATCACATTATTCCTATTCTTTTAACCCCGCAGGCTACAATACCCGTCTGCGTCACTCGTCATTTAGAACTCGATTTAGGGATTTTAAACATTTCGTGGAGGAAGCCATTTTGAAATTTAAAATTGCAACGCTTCGATGTTTGTCCAACACATTAGGCCGTCAATGAATTCAACATATCCAAACGCTCTTGTATATCAACTGTTAGTGTCACAGGTCATTTAGAATCCAAGATGGCGATCTCAAATACTCTTGTGACGGCAGCCATATTGTTATTCAACGTGGCGCCCTACACACGGGTAAGATCTCTCGGATCCTGCAATTTTTGAAATCAGCGCCCCAAAATACCTCAATTGTCATGCAAATTTTCATACTCTCCGTCGGATATGAGCATCTCGACAAATTGCTGTTTCATGTCTGCCAAAGTATTAGTCCTTCTCTTTTGTCTTCTCCATTGCAATGGAAACGAATTATTTTTTAACACATTTTTTTTTTCCAATCAAACATTAAAGAAATGTATCCACAGTGATAAAATCGATGCATTTAGACCTACTAGCAGTACCAGTCCTAATCAGTCAACGTCATAGAAGTACTTACAAATAGTGTTTGCCATGGCAGCACAATTCCCAGAAACTTCATCGTAGCATGACTGTATTTGTAATCTCAGAGGATGTAACTTCAAAATAGAAATTGCTGCGAATAATAATGTTTCAGTATAAGTTCTATTTGCAATCAAAATCGTGACAATGCAAAGTCCTGTTTCCTTTATAAAATAGTTGTTGCTATGGCAAAGACTTATCTTAAATGACTGTTTTAGGAAATAACAACGATCCCGTATCAAAAGACATCAGAAATGACTAGGCAGGCCTACATAAATGAGATAGCACACAAAAAACAGACGTTGACTTTCTACGATCTTAATGTATGTGATTACGATACAAACAATACCAGTTAGAACAGTTGCTATTCCAACACCATGATAGAAACGTTAACAAGGTGTGATTACTTTACAAATCAACATCCCTCATAAAAACCAAAACAAAATGATATTCAAATGTATTCCAGAGGTAGCCCCTCTCCTACTCAATATCAGCTCGATACTATTAGGTTTTGCCTCTAGATGTAAGCGAAATATTATTAAGCAGAGGGGTAAAGACATGAGGATTTTTTTTTTCGTAAATGAGAACTGTTCGTCTACATTATTTAACAGAGATGTGTCCAAAAAAGGAACCAGCTGGAATCGAATCATTTTTTTTTTTTTATTCTTCAACTTGTCTCCTTTTTCTCTTCTTTAAAGATAACGATCCAGTTACTTTCCTTTTGCTGGTAAACTGGTAGGAGGCAAAATTTTTCACAAAAAGGATGCCAAGGAAGCAGATAAATCAGTTAATGGCGTTTCAGAAAAAGAGTGAAAGGGGGAAAAATAACGTTTTAACATATAATATGACCGTCAATTTACTATTATTCATTCACTACATCTGTAAATGCCAAATTATCTTTACCTCAGACACTCGTTTGCATTCCAAATCTCAGTTATCACCCCCCCCCCCCGAAAAAAAAATCATGATTAAAACGTTGTTGTTGTTTTTTCTTTAGGAATGCAATATTAAGACAAACGTGAATGAAAAAAAAAAGTCTCTTATCGTTTATGTAAATCACGTTTTCTACAAAAAAAGAAAATCAATTAAACAATTATACAATAATGACATTGAATAAAATGTAATTCGTCCTCCATAAGATAGCTAAAAACTATTTCAGAGGCGTTGCATTGAATACACATCTTGGTATAATAGAATACCAAAAGATTTTCTGAAATATATTCAGGTTATTCGGATGCTAGGATGTCACGGAATAAAAAAAAAAAAAAAAATCAGGGTCAGGGGAAATGGCAAGAGCCAGGTTTTTACAATATCCTTACTGTTACCTCTGAGATCGGTACCAGTTCTCACTCCAAAAAATAGTCATATAATATACAAAAGGACGAACCAACACCCTATCACACAAAAAAGACAAACTATCAATAACAAAATTTTCAGTGTCTACTTCCTTATGTATCTAATTTCCTTCGTGTTATCCGGGGATTGTGTGGGATCTTTAGTGCTTGGTGCCTTTTGGATCAGGAATTCAAATCAGTCACCCAATCAGCTGTTTGTTCATTATCCCTTTTTTCAAGAACACTATAGAATACTTTGGATCAAAACGCCTACTGCTTTTTTCTAACAAAATGTGGAAATGACAACATGAATCAAAATAAGTAAATAAATACAATTAAAATGGACAAAATAGGGGCATTCCCTTCTTCTCAGTTGAAGGCTGAACCTGTTCATTGTCAGTACTTCTTTATTCTATACTCAATACTCCCTGTCCGATGAATGACCCGGGGGTTCCAGCAGATATAATTTCAAGCACAAAAGGACACACTGAAACTATTTTTGTAATTGTCTGTGTGCTCAGCATTTAACAATTGACCGAGGGACACTGACAGCAAAGTTATTTGCTGGGGAGTGGTGTTGATCATGATAGAGAGAGTCCGTTCTATTGTTGACCCTCAAAAGTTGTCACTTTTACCAAAACATGTAAACATGGTCTATCAAATAAAACAGATGACAGGTTTGAGTCCAGCTGGTCCCCTTTTTTCCAACATTTTTATTTATTCAAAGATCAGCAGTTGCGATCTTAACAATGTCATTTGTAGAGGGAGAAAAATTGAAGAAACTGACACCTGAACCTTAACCCAACTGAATAATATCTTGCTTTTATGGGCTACCAAATTTTACGAAAAATCTTTATATAACATGCATGATTAAGACTCAATTCTAAAGAGGAAATACACAAATTTGAAAAATGTATAATCACAGTGGATACTCTTAACCAATTAATTTTATTAATGAACTCTCCGTTCCCCTTACTCTATTTTTTTTCTACGAATTTCCTTTATGTTAAAAATATACAATATTTCTACTTTTCCGTCTGATGCTTTTTCTGTATATTTCTTCTATTTCTTCATCATTAATGAAAAGTAATAGTAAAAGGTCTTCAAAAAACATAGAAAGACCCAAAATTCCGAGTTGACAGCTTTGGGTTTCTCTGCTTCAGATTGCCTGAGTTTATGACATCATATCAATTCCTCTTAGTACACAATGCCTAAAACTTTGCAAATGTTTGATTCTTTTCCTTTTTTCCTTTGCACTGACATATTGCATATGTTATGACGTTTCTATGGTGTTCGTTTGTAATGGTTAGGGTTAGGGTTAGGGTTAGGGTTAGGATTAGGGTTAGGGTTAGGGTTAGGGTTAGGATTAGGGTTAGGGTTAGGGTTAGGGTTAGGGTTAGGTTTGTTTGCATGTTCTTCATTGTTATCGTCTCTCGGCCTTGTTGAAAAACAGCTGTTTATAGCTGGTAGCAGGCTTTTTACTGAGATTAAATAACTCAAGGTGCATAACAGTAGTGATACAAAGAACATTTTCATGTCAATTATCATCCAGCAAAGATAAAGACGACCTGGGCTTGGGCTTGTCTGATTTAATGATATGTTCTTCTATGCAATGTTTTTAATGATTTTTTTTTAGGCATTGTTTGTATGATTTTTTGTGCACTGTTTTTCATTTTCGATGTGTTTTGCTATAAACAGAAAGATTGCAATTTAAGAAAGTGCAGAATTGAACAAACATAAATTTTATGTTTTAAGTCTCTTTTTATTCTGTGGACTTAGAACACAATGTAAAATATCAACATGTTTTCTGTACCAATCAAATCAATATACAGAGGAAATTTTCGCAATAATGCCTAAAATACAATAATTTATACATAATTTTAGACGGTATAATCTGGAAACATTTTACCATTTTAGAAGTATAATGCACTAAGGCTTGTTTTTTGTTTCATCTGTAAATGGTAAATAATGCCTTTAAATTGTCCTAAACAGGAATAGCATGGAAGTTTTGAAACGAATATTAATCAATTGATTGCTTGCTGTGTGTCATTTTAAATAATCAATCAAAGGAAACAAAAACTCAAAGCCAATATTATGGATTGAGTAAAAGCAGTAACATTTTTGGAGCACATCGGTGAAAATTTTAGGAAAATGGGACACGCGATGCAAAAAGTTAAAACTGTTTAAAGTTTTGGTGTTGATAAACTGGATAAGGAGACTACTTGAGTTTATAACGTCATCCTTTTCTCGCAGTACACAATGCGTATGACATGTCAAATGCTTGATTTTTTCCCTTTCTTTTGCGCTGACCTCTGCGCTGACATATTGCATACTATGACTTTTCTATGGCGTTCATTTGTAATGATTATTTCGTCTTTTTTTTCTTTTTTTTGCATTCTCTTCATTGTAAGATCTCTATGTTTTGTTATCATTTCTGGACTTGCTGAAAAAAAAAATCAGCTTTTTATAGCTGTTAGGAAGCTTTTTTTTTCAGTGGTTAACTAAATGAATTAACTCAATTCAAGGTGCATTACAACAGTGATACAAAGAACATTTTTTTTTTATATCATCCAGCAAAGATAAAGACGACCTCATACCACTCCTATGTCTTGTCTGCTTTATTGATTTTTTTTAAATGCACTGTTCTTATGATTTTTATGCACTGTTTTATGATTTTCTTAATGCACTATTTTTCATTATCAATACGTTTTGCTACAAACAGACAGATTGCAAATTATGAGAGTGCGGACTTGAACAAATATAATGCACTCCCTCAAAGTGGATGATAAATTAGACATGTCTCCTCGTATTCGCCAGTTATTCAGAACTGTTCAAGCGCATTATTGCGTGATAGTGTGGTCGTCATACCTTTCATATCGGTTGTGTGTGCGCTCAGCATTTATCCTGTTGAGGACGGTTTGGTTTTGCTTCAACACACATTTCCCATAGACGCTTGCCCAAATGAGACCACAGTATAGTCATCTGCTGAGGAGAGTTAAGTAAATGTGTATTGATCATGTTAGAAAGAGTCCGTTCTATCAAAAGGTTAAAACCTAAAAAAAAAAACACACACACACACACATGCACACCACAGTTATGTAAATATGACCTATAAACCTTACAAAAACAAAATCTTATTTGAAGTACGTGATTAAAGCTCAATCCTGAAATAGAAATAACCAAATATAAAAAAAGGTATTGTTGGGTACTCTTAAACAATCAAAATAAAACTTATATTCATATTCAATGTTGTTGTTGCTGGGTTTTTTTGTTTTGTTAGTGGAGGAATTATTTCATAATTTTGAAAAAAAACATATGCTTTACACTTCGGGTGTATTTATATTTACCGACTTTCTTTTTCAGTGGACTTAAAATACAATGTTCAATATCAACATGTTTTCTGTGCCAATCGGCACTCAAAAGATTCGCTTTATCTTTGGGAGAAGTAATTATAAAAAAAAAATGTTAAAGATATCACCTATTTCATTGTTATAAAAATTATACCCTATAGAACAGTTGCTATTCCGACTCCATAATGGAAATGTTTTACCACGGTGTGCTTACTTTACAAATCAACGTCCCCCCCCCCCCACACACACACAAAGGAAATCATATCCGAATGTTGTTTAAAAAGTATCCCCTCTCCAACATGGAAATGAATTTGATTGCACATGTGTTGAGATTTATATGTATAATAGAAAACTTATAATACTTTGCGTAATATACAGGCTCCCTCATATAGATAGTAATTTATTTTTGGATAATTTTGAGGTCTTATTAGAGCTGATTAATCAAGAAAACAAAGATGTATATATTATGGGTGATTTTAACATTGATCTTTTGAGAGAAGAGCACATTCTTAGAAATAAATTTTGCAATATTTTGCAAGCAAATTTTTGTAATATTACAATAGATAAGCCCTCGAGAATTACGGTCAACTCATCAACGTTGATCGATAATATTTTTACGAATATTGACACAGATTATTCGAAATCTGGTCTTTTGTATAGTGATATTTCCGACCATTTACCTATATTTTTCATTTATGGCGAAACACAGAATTCTTATGTTAAGCAAAAACAACGTAAGAAAAAGCGGAAATTCACACTAGAAATTATATCATTACTGAACGATGATTTAATTACGGAAACGTGGGATGATGTATTACTTTCTGCAGACCCAAACATTGCTTATGACACCTTCCGGAATATATTCCTTTCTTATTTTGACAAACATATCCCTACAATTGAAAAGAAAATCAACAATCCGTGGATAACAAAGGGAATTTCTCGTTCCATTAAGAAAAGAAATGTTTTATATAAAAGTAGTTCACGGTATCCTGATACTGATAATGTTAATCGATGTAAAACATATAGAAATAAACTTACACAGATTATCAGGCTCTCCCGCAGAATGTATTATACGGAAGCTTTTGAAAATGCTACTGGAAATATGTCAGCCACCTGGAAGGTTATAAATGACGTCATAGGTAAGCAAAAGAAGGTGCCGACATCTCAAATTACGAATAATGGACAAACGTTTTGTAATCCTAAAGATGTAGCATGCTGTTTTAATGAGTACTTTGTTAATGTAGGTCCTAGTCAAGCTTCTAAGATTGATCATACACAGACAGATTTCTCGCAGTACTTGGGCACGTCAAACGATAATTCATTATTTTCAAACCAACAGATTTTAGTGAGATCCTTGATATTGTGCATTTTTTTTTAAATCAAGTCATACATGTGGTCATGATGAAATGAGCACGTCTCTTTTAAAACAAATTGTTGGGAGTATATTGACACCTTTAGTACATATTTGTAATTTGTCGTTGTCAACTGGTGTATTTCTGAACGCATGTAAAATTGCAAAAGTTATTCCAATATACAAAAAAGATGACTCTTCTTTTGTTTCGAATTACCGACCTATCCCTATTCTTCCTAGTCTTTCTAAAGTCATAGAAAGACTCGTTTATAACAGACTGTATGATTTTTTGTTACAAAATGATATACTGAACCAAGACCAATATGGTTTTAGGAAATTTCATTCTACTGATATGGCACTAGCCCAGTTGTATGACAGAGTGTCGACTGCCTTAGCTGAACAAAAACATGTCATTGGTGTGTTCATGGACCTAAGCAAGGCATTCGACACTCTTGACCACACTATCCTTTTACGCAAATTACATTGTTATGGAGCTCGTGGCATTCCACTGGAATGGTTTGATTATTATTTATCGAATAGACAGCAATATGTATACTATGAATCGGTAAATTCTGAAGTTTTACCTATACATTGTGGCGTCCACAAGGATCCATTATGGGACCACTACTATTTCTAGTGTATATGAATGATATCACACATTCTTCTAAGTTACTGCAATATATTCTGTTCGCCGATGACACCAATGTATTTTGTTCCAATTCTGATTTTCAGTCGCTTTTAAGAACTCTTAATACTGATTTGCCGAAATTATCCACATGGTTTAAGAGCAATAGATTGTCACTCAACTTAAAAAAGACAAATTTTATTTATTTTCACAATAAGAAGCATAAAAATGAAATGCATCATTTGAATATTATGGTGGATGGTATATTATTGGAACAAGTTATTATGATGGATGGTATATTATTGGAACAAAAAGAAAGTGTTAAATTCCTTGGAATACATATCAATGAAAATTTGAAATGGAATGCTCATGTGCAATATATCTCAGATAAAGTGTCTCGTAATGTTGGTATCCTCTTTAAGTATTATGTCCCAAAGAATATTTTATCTATGCTTTATAATTCCTTGATATTATCGAACATCTCATATTGTAACATTGTTTGGGCAACTGCAAAAAGTCACATTGACAGTATATTGCTTCTACAAAAATAAAGCTATACGTATATGCACCAATTCAGGTTATCGGGACCATTCAGATCCTTTGTTCGTAGAATTAAAAACACTTAAGGTAAATGATATTATTTTTTTGCAAAATTCACTTTTTATGTATCGTTTGTATAAAGGTCAGTTGCCATCTTTTTTTTCTCATTATTTCATTTAAACAAGGATATACATTCTTATCCCACAAGGCAATCTGATAAATTTCATCTACAAAATCCTAAAACGGTGATGGCTCTGAACTCTATCAGACACACTGGACCTGATATTTGGAACTCTCTTCCTTCTGAAATTCGAACTTTAAAGTTTATGTATTCTTTTAAGAAAGCTGTAAAGACAATGCTGCTCTCTGGATATCAGTGATCTTATAATGTCAGTGCAATTGTATTGTATATGAAATTCCCTCGTGGAATTATCGTTGTTCTGAATTTATTGCGTAATGTTATGTAACCGACCATGACCGGTAACACAACTGTTCACCTGTACCTTGGTGAGAAAATACTTTGCCATGCTTTACTATTCAGTGATCCAGGAGATCTAACTTTGTGTATTAGTGAAAGCAGACAGACCTCTCCTCTCTCCTTTCTCCTATCCTATCTCTATGCAAGTCATCCCTCCCCCTATTTTCCTATATGTTATGTATTATGTACGAGGGCTGCATGCAAATCAAGCAATGCTTAAGCTGTAGCCCTTCTGCGTTATTCATTGCATCACTGTTCTGTTGGACATTGTACAGGCAATGGAGAAATGTATTGCTGTATATTCTAAAAGTAATGAAAAAACCTCATTTTGTTAGCAACTAATGTTCATGTATATCCATTTATATGTACGGTACCATTTATGTATATGATATATGTTTGTATCTGCATGAGCAATGATATAATGCAGGAACCAATAAAATCAAATCAAATCAAATCAAATCAAACCAAACACAATATCTGTTCAATAATAGAAGGTTTTTCCCTCAAGATGAAAGCGAAACATTATTAAGCGTGGCTGTGAAGATATGAGGAATGTGATGTTGTTGTTGTTGTTGTTTTTTTTTGTAGATAATAACTCCTCATCTACATTATTTAACAGAGATTTGGACAAAAAGGAACGAGCGGTAATCGAATCAGTTATCTACTGCTTTCCGGGCAGGTACACTACAACTATAAGTTTTGAACAGATACCAAAACACCGAAATGCCGACATTGTTATGTTAAGTAGAGTCAAAGATTAACAAGGCATTGTAAATGAAACAAAGTGCTTATTAAGCAGATTGGTGAGGATAAGGAGTATTTTTTTTTCTTCAACTTGTTTCCCTTTTCATCCTCTATCGATTATAGATAATAGTTATTTTCCTTTTGCTGGTAAAATTGTGGGAGATATAATGTCACAGAAAGGCTGCCATGCAGGCAGATAAATCAGTAAATGACGTTCCATGAAAAAAAAAAAAGTAAAATGAATGCATGCTTTTACAAAACCAAATAATATATCAACATAATGTGACCTTCATTATCTATTCACTACATCTGTTTATGTAAAATCATCTTTCCCCCAGACAATCTACCCCCCCCCCCCCCCTCCGGAAAAAAATAACAAAACAAAAATCATGATTACAACTGTTTACAATCATGAGAGTTACCATGAAAACCTTTAACTCCAATAGAGATCCTCTTTGTTGCTGGGGCAACAACATTAAGATAAAATGTTTGATTACTAAAGCATCTTGAGTTAGAAAAACAAAATTAATTGCTTTTACAAAACAAAATAATATATTAACATAACGTGACCTTCATTATCTATTCACTACATCTGTTTATGTAAAATCATCTTTCCCCCAGACAATCTACCCCCCTCCCTCCGGAAAAAAATAACAAAACAAAAATCATGATTACAACTGTTTACAATCATGACAGTTACCATGAAACCCTTTAACTCCAATAGAGATCCTCTTTGTTGCTGGGGCAACAACATTAAGATAAAATGTTCGATTACTAAAGCATCTTGAGTTAGAAAAACAAAATTAAGGGAAATATGTATGTCATCATTCATCAAATACAGTGCATCGTATGTTTCCGTGACATTTCGGAGGTTTTAATATTTCTATTTTCTTTCTATTGTTTACATAGCAAGGTGTCACAATGCAAATTGCTTGCTTGTAATAGTATATCATAATTGATTCATGATATTACTTGTAAACTAATGTTTGATCTTCCACACACACACACACACACACACACTCTCTCTCTCTCTCTTTCTCTCTCTCTCTCTCTCTCTATTTCTCTCTCCTTCTCTGTTTCTCTCCCTCTCTGTCTCTCTTTCTCTCCTCTCTCTTCCGGCATGACAGCGACTTAGTGTAGGGATTTGTTCAGGGTTTTTGTTTCGGATTAGTTAGGTCAGTTATCGGTGTTTTTGTCCTAGTTTCTTTGTTCCATCCATTTTCAATGTATATCAGTCAATCGATCATAATTTCTCGTATTACGTGTGGGGGAAATGCACCCTACAAGCCCAGCGTTTTAGCATTCCTCCCCATTTCCAACATTATCGTATACTTACAATTTCCCTGTAAACTTATCCTTTATTTTGTATTATGATGAAATTTATATATTTGTATTCAATTTCTGCGATATATTTATTTGTTTTTGTTGGAAACGAAAAATAAATGAATGAAATGATTTAATATAGTAAAAAAAAGTCTATTTCTTATGTAAACTTACGTTTTCTACAACAAAATTCACTTTTTAAAAACAAACTAAATACAACTTTTAAACAATGAAGACATTAAATAAAATGTATTTTGTCGCCCATAAAATAGCAAAACAAAAGGGTTTCCGGGGCATTGAAATGAATACACATTATCTTGGTATAAAATATAAAGGGGAAAATGAGTCCTTTGATTGACTTTCTGAAATTTGCGGAAGCTAGGATGTCAGAACAACAATAACAAAAAAAAAAAAAAAAAACAGGGTCACGGAAAATGGTAAGAGCAAGCTTTTTACAGTTATCCTCATTGTTACCTCTGCGATTTGGAACATGTTCTCCAAAACAAGATAGTCATATATACAGAGTATATATATATATATATATATATATATATATATATATAACACCCTATCACAAAAGAAAACAAACTTTCAATAACAAAATCTTCAGTGTCTACTTCCTCATGTATCTACTTTTCTTCGTGTTGTCATTTTAGTGCATGGTACCTTTCTGAGCAGGAATCATTGTTAAATAGTCACCAATCAGCTATTTGCTCATTGTCTCTTTTAAGAACACTATGACACTCTACTGCTTTTCCTAACAGCATTTGTAAACGACAACATGAATCAAGACGTAAATGAAAAAAATTAAAATGGACAAAATAGGGGGCTTCCCTTCTTCTCGGTTTAAAGGCCCAACATGTTCATTGTCAGTACTTCTTTATTCTACACCCAATTCTCCCTCTCCAATAAATGACCCCCCTAGAGGTTCCAGCAGATAGAATTTCAAGTTGGAAAGGACAAGTTGAAACTATTGTTGCAACTGTCTGTGCGCTCAGCAAGTGAAGATAGACAGAGGACCACATCTGCTGAGGAGAGTCAAGTGAATAGATATTGATCCTGGTAGAAAGAATCCGTTCTATTCTTGACCCCAAAAGGTTGAGACTTTTACCAAAACATGTGAACATGGCTTATAAAGCAGTAGATTAAAGGTTCAAGTCCTGCTGGTCCCCTTTTCCCGACAAGTTTGTTAATTTATATAGATCAGCAGTTGCGATCTCAACAAATTGCAGAGGGAGACAAATTGAAGAAACTCACACTTGAACCTATATTATTCTCAGAGAGGAAGTTTGTTTGTAATACTTTTCCCCGAGGGATTTCCCCCCGTCTAACCCTCTCCATCCCCGATTTGCACTATAACAAAACAACAAGGTGCTTAACAACAATGATACAAAGAATATATCTATGTCAACATCATTCAACAAAGACAAAGACGACCACAGGCAGTCAGGGCACCCTTTCGGCTTGTCTGCTTTTATGAATTTTTAATGCACTTTTTGTCACAAACAGAAAAATCGAAATTCAAAAGAGTGCTGAATGGAACAACACTCCCCCCCCCCCCTGCAAGACTGATAGGCAGAGTACACTCCCTGACCTATATAAATGTCAAACTGGATGATAAATTGAACATGGCTCCTCATATTTGCCAGTCATTCAAAACTGTTCTAAGCGCATGCGTGATGGTGTGATCGCTAAACCTTTCATATTGGCTGTCTTTTCGTTGGTTCGAAGTCTCTCTCTCTCCCTCCCTCTCTCTCTCTCTCTCTCTCTCTCTCTCTCTGGGCTTCTCTCTTCCTGAAATACAAAAAAGCGACAATAACAAATGAATCGTTGGACGCGCTAACCTTTCCAAGAAGAACGTTAAAAAATGGTTCCTTTCTCATACCTTTCACTCCACTGCTCCTTCCTCCGTGATAACATTAGAACAGTGACCGGTAAATGTGACATGGGTGAAAAAGACGCATTTGGTCAATGGCTCCCATTGCTCTCAACTTAAAAAAGAAGAAAAAAAAAAGAGATTACAGAGTTGGCAAGGCCTGTTACGGCACATTGTGGTAACAGAAATTTGTTACCAAAATGTGCGGATAGTGCACCTATACCTGACGGGATGAACTGTTACCAAAATGTGCAGTTAAAAGTGATGCTGCCTGCACATTTTGGACAATCCGTATGTTTTGGTAACTGGACTAAAAACCCACGGATGGGCTTGACAATTATTATACAGTCAAAGAGTTACGGTGATATGGTCCTGTAGTAAAGGCAGGCAAGACACTTTTTCAGCTCACCCAAGCCGAAGGCTCGAGTGAGCAGAAGATTGCGATCGCTTTTCGTCCGCCGTCCGAAATCCGTCGTCCGTCGTGTGTCGTGTGTCGTGAGTTGTGCGTCGTGCGTCGTGCGTCGTGCGTCGTGCGTCGTGCGTCGTGCGTCGTGAATAAACTTTTTTTTTATATTTTCATCTTCTCCTTCAGTACCGGTGGGCAGATTTCAAACTTGGTGGGAATCATCCTTAAGGGGTAAGAACCCAAAGTTATTCATGTGGAGTAGGCCCTATGTGGCCACCAGGGGCTCCAAGGAAAGGGCCCTCAAGGGAAAAGGGGGTAAATTGCAACATCTTCTCCAAACCAAACTCCAAATCCAAAAGACCTTTATATATGAAGTTTGTAGTTTGCTTATGACAAGAGCCAAGATGGCCTCCTTGGGCCGTGGAGGGGGTGAAAGTTTGAGGGGTGGGGGCCAGGGGGAGAAACACATTTTCACCTCCTTCTTCAGAACCAGTGGGCAGATTTCAAACAAACCTGGTGGGAATCATCCTTAAGGGGTTAGGACCCACAGTTATTCATGTGGAGTATGTGGCCACCAAGGGGCCCAGGGGGAGGGCCCCCAAGGGAAAAGGGGGCAAACTGTAACATCTACTCCAAACCAAACTCCAAATCCAAAAGACCTGTATATATGAAGTTTGTAGTTTGTTTATGAAAAGAGCCAAGATGGCCCCCTTGGGCCGTGGATGGGGTGAATGTTTGAGGGGTGGGGGCCAGGGGGAGAAACACATTTTCACCTTCTTCTTCAGAACCAGTGGGTGAATTTCAATCAAACTTGGTTTGGGATCATCCTTAGGGGGATGGTTCCTAAGGTTGTTCATGTTGGGCATGTAGTCCCCATGGGGAGCTCCAACCCAACCCCAGGGGGAATAGGTAGAAATTTTTGCTCCAGACCAAAAAGCATTACACTCAATATATGTGGTACGTGGATATCTTTATAGCTGAAGAATATGATTTGTTTATGGGATACGTAGGGTATCCCCATAGGAGACGGGGGTGGGGGCAAGGGGGAAAACACATTTTCATCCTCTTCAGAACCAGTGGGCGGATTTCAGACAATCAAACTTTGTGAGGATTATTCTAAGGTGCAAGGGAAAGAGGCATGTTTTATACATGTAGATACCTTTATAGATGAGGAGGCTTTTCATGGCAATATTTAGGATGGCCCCCCATTGGGTTCCTAGCGGGGTGAAAGTTAGGAGGGAGAACAAACAAGGGGGAGGGTGAAGACATTTCCATCTTCTTCTGAACCAATGGGCAGATTTCAACCAAAATTGCTAGGAATCATCCTTTCGGTAGAAGGACCCAAAGTTCTTTGTATTTTTTTTTTTTAGATGGGGCCTTAATTTACAGGGAAATTACGGCAAGTGTATTAACTGTGATACTCGGGTTAGCGGATAGCCCCCCGGGGCTTTTGTTAAAATATGTGACCCTGCACCTCAAAACAAACAAAAAGTCGCCAGACATGAATTTTTGGTTAAGACCATATTCTGAAAGAGCAGACTTTAAGCTTTAAAATGATGTATAACTCAAATCAAATGGACTCTCCTAACCTATCTAAATATTGGAAAGAAAGCACAAACTCGGGAAAAGTGGGAACTGAGAAAAGAGGCTCTGAAGTACAGTGTCTATTCAAGCGCTTAATCTTTGCCAAACCGTGCTGGCTGTGCGATGAATGGGACAAAAGACAGGAAGTAAACCACCAGAGTAACAACAATGAAGGGATTATCAAATTAAACTGAAATTAAGCATGCCTCATTAACACATTCTGTCCATAATTAATGCCAACTTTCAAAGCAGTAGCACTATCCTTTCAAAAGTTATTAGAGTTGAAAGTGAAGAGTGTGGACAAGGTTTTTCAGAAATGAAAAAGGGATTCTAAAGACACACCTAATCACACTATTCTACCAAAAATGTTCGAGATAAACTGCTAAAAAACACACTTTCCTGCCCGTTTTATGATACCAAATTTTAGCATAATGTAAAAGAAGACCCGCTCTTTCAGAAAATATGAAAAAGTCAAGTTCGGCTAGGTTGACCCATTTAACTTATTTTCAGTCCTCGCGCAAAATCAGTGTGTGGGACTTTATGTTCGTTTTGAGATGCACGGTCACATATGATGGTTAGTTGTTGCCATGGTAACAGTATATCATCGCAACAGACTATGACAAAATCTTGCAGATCAAATTCCTTCCTTAATTTTTGCCAAATGCTCACGTTAGTTGGCACGCACTTTGGATTGAAGACGTACAAGACACATTAATTAAAGGATGGACACTGCGTTGTCATGGTAACAACATATAGCAATAAATCAGAGAAATGCAAAAATCGTGTTTGTTTCTTACATAAGGCCGTCGTACGCGTACTAGGGCGTGGGTATAAATTATCTTTTGTGATATTTCTATATAGTTTGTGTAAAATGAAACCTCGACTGGCTTGTTAAAGGGACACTGCTAGTGTGTAATCGGCCTGGAAAAGAGGAGGGGGGGGGGGGATTTACCCTTCCCGAGATAAAAACTTCGGATTTCATTGGCAGGAATAGCATTCCATGAGTAAGAATTAAAGTGATCAGTAATTGTTCGAGGCAGGACTAGTGTTGAAGGCTAGTAATTTTTTTTGAAGGGGGGGGGGGTGCATTTTCCTGGCCTTGAGATGTCAATAAAACATCCAGAATCAAAACCCACTGTGTAATGAAGGAGATGTATTAATTTCTCAAAATTTGCATATATTTGCATAAATTTACATAATTAATGAATTTCAGAATTCTGTCTTGAACTCTGTTTGCCCCAATCAACCCCTATGAGATTAAACAAGCAGAATCAAAATGCACTGTTGAGTGTAGGAAAAGAAGCATATTTGTTAAAACTGGAAGATTGCATACATTTGCATAGATTTTCATAATAAATGATTTGCAGATTTCTGTGTTGAGTTTTGGTTGTGCCATCCAAGCCCTATCAGATAAAACAAGCAGAATAAAAAAACCACTGTAAAATGTATATAGAAGCAGCATATCGCTTATTGAACTCCGTTTTATCAAGATAAAGTTAGCGCTGATTGTGAAATCAACACTAACTTTATCCAACTTGAAGTCCGCTATAACTTTAAATCAATTGTAAGTTCCCGTTTTACGAAGAGACTTTATAGTCGATTATAATTATTGATTTAGTCAAACAAAAACACAGGACGAGGCTGGTTTCCGGTACAGTCTGCTTAAAAACAATACAATACATAAAGCAAAACAAACAACAAAATCACGAATGTATTGTTTGCCACAAAACACAGCCACGGAAGCGTAGTCTGCTAGTTCGCCGCAGTATGATTAGCGCTACAGCCACTGAATTAGCAGCACATGTGTATGTTTGCAACAGAACCGTAAAATATGCAGTTGTTTTGCGTTGTATTGACGAAAGTAGGACGATAGATCTAGCACAGATCTCGAGCTCAACGAAAATCTGCGTAAGCGCGTACCGTAAAGATCCCGCACACTTATGCACTACGTAGGATCTCAGTATTAAATTCTAACGTTATAACAGTATTCATTGACACGGATATAAAAAACGTACAGTAACTGGCTGTCCAAGGTGAAGGTCGTGTATGCATTGTTTCAAGTCTTGTGTGTTTACATGTAGGATTATGGAAACTTGTGAGAGTGTGTCATGCAGACTACAGTAGCTTGTTTTTACCTCTGCGGCGCAGATCGGCGTTGTAAAGAATAGATCGCGAGTCTAAAAAGTCTAAAAACAGAGGTCGAGTTCCACTCTCTCTACAAACTAAGTAGACCATGCTTATTTTCAAATTTGTATTGTAACAAACAACATTCCACTGGTCTACTTCAAAAAAAAAATTGTTACGCTAAGCCTCCAAATCCAAGATGGCGTCCAAGATGGCTGCCATATTTACTGAATTTGTTATTTGAAAGATAGAATTCGATAGAAACATCAGATTTCAACAAATTTGATGTCATATGAAAGGAAATAAGATTTTCTACAAGTTGATACCATTTTTGTAGGTTATTGTGATAACTGGATTGAGATTTTAAGGAAAAAACTCATTTTTGATATTTTTCTGAAAAAAGGAAAATCATGAAAAAGCTAGACTCAGCATAAATCAAAGAAAAACTAAAGGATTACCTTGACACTTTTCAAAACTTTTGTTTGACATATAATTAATATTTGCAGAAAAATTGGAGTCAGTACCATTTTTGGTTCAGGAGTAATAATGTCTCAAACTTGAGAACTCACTATGTAAAAACGGGCCACTTTAGTTGTGACCAAGACCTTGTTTGTCATAAAAAAGTCTGCGCGCTTCAAGACTACTACACGCACAACTGGCACTGGCACTTGTAGCAGTGCCAGTGGTACGTGTAGTAGTCTTGGCAAACGCAGACTGTTTCTTTGACAAACAAGGGTTTGAGCCTGCGAACTAACTTTTCATACCAAGTGGTAGCTCAGGTGACGCTGATCGCTATTATTTCAAAGTAGATTGTTCTGAAGCAGATGAGATGAAGCAAAAATTATATTTCAAATAGAGGTAGTAGCTTGAAACTTGGCACCAATCTTGTTATAGATAGTTTAAGACAGAATTTAGATCAACCACTCAAAAAATATCAAGATGATAGCCATCAAAGTTGACATAGTGTATTGCGCCAAATAAAATGTATTATTTCGATTTTGATACAAATTTGTCTGTTGTGCTGTCTACTAGTATTTATATGTTTTTATGTGTTTTGAACATTGTAGTGCTATTTTAAGCCGTCTTAGGTTTTTATGGATACATTTTTAAAACCAGTGATATTCTACTCTCAAAAAAAAATCGAGTGGAAGTTTTCACTTTTGAAGGAATTAATAACAGAAGACAGTGAATTTAGAGTGAAATTGGAGTGAATTTTGAGTGAAAATGTTCATTTTCACTCTCGAGTGATCCTGATATCTACATTATGGGAAAGCATCTACCAATGGCATAAGTTCAGATCAATTGTGACACTATAACCTGCATGAAATAAGCCTAAAAACAATGTAAGAAAACTCTAATAACAGTAAATACAGTTTCAGCATGCTTATTTGTAAATGTGAATATACAGCACGAATAATCAATTTGGACAGTTTTATTCGAACAATATACTGAAAAGTAATTTCGCACAACACATTTAAGAGCAAATTTGAGAAATTGCCGCCATGTCAGATTTTTCGGGGGGGGGGTTCGGATCAGAAGGGCTTTCAAGGACATCTACGGATCAGACATTATTACACATATTCCATCATCATTCACGTTTCTACAACAGCAGAGTAATATACAAGTAAAAAAGTTTATCTTTGATACAGAAGCATTTCTTTTTATCAAAGATCGGGCCTTACCCAAATACTGGAATGAGCTCCCCCCCCCCCCCCCCCCCAAAAAAAAAAAGACCCTCAATATGGTTTACACTAGTACAATATCGTTCGGATGTATAGGAAAATATAATAGACAGCAATATACGAAGATTAAAAGAATATCAAATTATACGTTGAGATTTAACTTTGACGCAACACACTAAAGGCATTGTTTACCATTGGGAGATATATCACATTCGATTTATATGTGCAGGTTAGTCGTATCACAAAACATTCTACCATGTAAAAAAATTATACAAAGCCTAAAACATACGGAGATATCACCATTTCTTTTCAAGAAACCATAATCCTGATAACTGTTGACTGCTTAGTATTAAAAAAAAAAAATCATTCTTATCAGATCTATTTGGTATATCTAACAATATTTAGCATTAATTATACTGAATTAAGTTTGTACATTAATTGTTCTATCCCTAACTCACAGTTTAGGACTAGTTTGAGGAATTAACTAAAACTGGGTTCTTGTTTTACGTGCACTAATGGTAAATAATGCCTTGAACGACAACCTCGATTAATTACCGCCATCTTGAATTTTGTGTGGATACTATTTTGTCGCTAAATATGAAACATTGGCAGAATTTGTGCCAAATTCCAAGCTCCTATCTCTTTTTGGAAAATACTTTCTGTTCAATCTTATCTGCCTCAGAACAATCCACTATGAAATGCTAAAGTAATAGCGACAAGCGTCACCTACCACTTGGCATGAAAAGTTAGTTTGCAGGCACTTGCAAGTCACTGGACCAATACAGTATTGTGACCATGTAAACACATTGTATGCAAAATTTATAATGCATAAATATAATTTCTCAACTTTTAGATGTTAACTTGTCAACAGTGTATGATATTGCCTGTAATTCCATAAATATGAATTATGTCTCAGTCTCAGTAAATCTCAATCTCAACCGCAGGTTTCAAAATAATTCTTCAGTTCTTCTTTGATTAATACTAAATCAGGCGTTTTTTTCATTTCGTCTTTGTTTCAAGACAATCGAAAATATCTATTTCCCCCCCCCAAAAAAAAAAGAGAGAAGCCACCCCCCCTCCCGTTTATCACAATGACATCAAATGTGTTGCAATTCAATGTCTCCATCAAATTTTATATTTGAAATGTTACATTCAATAAAAATGGCGGCCCTATTGGACCGCATCTGCACTTTGGATGTTTTTGCAACAATTCTACTTAAGTGTACTTACGGAACCTTCCTTAGTATGTTTAATATTATATATGGTCTTGTTTATAGAGAGAGTGGAACTAGAAAAGTAAGCACGATCTTGGATTTGCCCCTCTGTGACTTCTTTGGGAACAGATGCGTGTAAATAAATGATATTATGTAAAATGGGATTTCAAGTTTGAGACATTATAACTCCTGAACCAAATACAATACCTAAGATGGTCTGAAATAGCATTACAATGTTCAGAATATATAAAAACCATATAAATAGACAGCAAAAACAGACAAAATTGAATTAAAATCGAAATAATACATTTACTTTGGCGCAATACACTATGTCAGCTTTGGTGTCCTGCAATCTTGAATTTTTTGAGTGATTGATCCAAATTTTGTTTTGGACTTTCTACAGCAAGGTCGTTTAAAGCTTCTACCTCTATTTGATTTTTTTTTTTTGCTTCATCTCATCTGCTTCAGAACAATCTATTTTGAAATAATAGCGATCAGCGTCACCTGAGCTACCACTTGGTATGAAAAGTTAGTTTGCAAGCACAAACTCTTGTTTGTCAAAGAAACAGACTGCGTTTGCCAAGACTTCTACAAGCACCACCCTGGCGCTGCTACAGGGCTCACACCCGTAAATACAATGGAATGTCCCAGACCCCTTCACAAATTCGTACCAAAGATACCAACATAAATGAAGGAAAAAATTGATTAAAAATCAATGATGTAGTTTGGCAAAAAACTGAATAGCTGTAGATATTGAGTATGAATTCCTCTACAAACTGCATTTTGGTTGGAAGATGAAAGCTTTTCTGATGGAATTTGAAGGGACTATATTTCATTGGGTACGTGTACGGAAAATAGGTGATTTTTTAGTGACAAGAACTCGTAGTCTGGCTTTACGGACCCCTAGACAGAATTTGGACTGAAGAATCCACCCTGAAAATTTGATGGATGAAAGGGTATATCTCACTTATCCAGGTTAGTGAAGCTGAAACACCTCATTTCTGCCAGCTATTTTACAGAATGTTTTGAAATTTGATTTTTAACACACATCCCTATGGGGAAATACTTATGGGTGTGAGCCCTATAGAGGATGCATGCAATGCACACAAGTCTATGGGAAGTATTCATCCCATACAAGCTCTGCTGGTTTATGTTGATCTATTGTGTCAGATCTCTTCCTCCCTCCCCCTTCTCCTTCCTACCCCCCCCCCCCGACCCCCTCTACCCTTCTCATCTACCCCCCACCCCCCCCCCCCCACAAAAAAAAAAAACTCTGCTTGGCTACAATTTGTTTTCTTATTATGTTGTTGTGGTACTAGATCTTTGTACATAGCAGTCATCAGTATCACACCACTTTGAATGACTGTGTTATTTCAATGTACTTCTTTGTTTTGGCTACTACTGAAACAGGTCAAAATTCATAAAGTTAGTCTGTTTGACAAAACAAAGTCTTTTAAAGTACTTTGTAGGCAATAAGGTGATGATGACACCCCCATAATCAAGGATTACTGCCTGCATCTATGTATTCATCTTATGAAGAACTGATCAACACTGCAAGATTTATTTTTATTTTCAAACCAAAAAGGGCATGATTTTCAAAAGTGTCCCTTTGAGAAGCTTTATAACCCTTGAATGTGTAATTTCCCATATGATGTAGGGGCAAATGTCGCAAAAACACATTTATGATGTTAAAAAGTCAAATGAGAAATATGACCTCCACTATAGGGCTCACACCCGTAAATACAATGGAATGTCCCAGACCCCTTCACAAATTCGTACTAAAGATACCAAAATAAATGAAGGGAACAAAATGATTAAAAATCAATGATGCATTTTCGCAAAAAACTGAATAGCTGTAGATATTGAGTATGAATTCCTCTACAAACTGCATTTTGGTTGGAAGATGAAAGCTTTTCTGATGGAATTTGAGGGGACTATATGTGACTCTGCACCTCAAAACAAACAAAAAGTCGCCAGACATGAATTTTTAGTTAAGACCATATTCTGAAAGAACAGACCTTAAGCTTTAAAATGGTGTATAACTCAAATCAAATGGACTCTCCTAACCTATCTAAATATTGGAAAGAAAGCACAAACTCGGGAAAAGTGGGAACTGAGAAAAGAGGCTCTGAAGTACAATGTCTATTCAAGCGCTTAATCTTTACCAAACCGTGCTGGCTGTGCGATGAATGGGACAAAAAAAAGGAAGTAAACCACCAGAGTAACAACAATGAAGGGATTATTAGAGTAAACTGAAATTAAGCATGCCTCATTAACACATTCTGTCCATAATCGATGCCAACTTTCAAAGCAGTAGCACTATTCTTTCAAAAGTTATTAGAGTTGAAAGTGAAGAGTGTGGACAAGGTTTTTCAGAAATGAAAAAGGGAACCTAAAGACACACCTAATCACACTATTCTACCAAAAATATTCGAGATAAACTGTTTAAAAAACACACTTTTCTGCCCGTTTTATGATACCAAATTTTAGCATAATGTAAACGAAGACCCGCTCTTTCAGAAAATATGAAAAAGTCAAGTTCGGCTAGGTTGACCCATTTCACTTATTTTCAGTCCTCACGCAAAATCAGTGTGTGCGACTTTATGTTCGTTTTGAGGTGCACTGTCACATATTTCATTGGGTACGTGAACGGAAAATTGGTGATTTTTTGAGTGACAAGAACTCGTAGTCTGGCTTTGTGGACCCCTGGACAGAATTTGGACTGAAGAATCCACCCTGAAAATTTGATGGATGAAAGGGTATATCTCACTTATCCAGGTTAGTGAAGCTGAAACACCTCATTTCTCACAGTTATTTTACAGAATTTTTTTTGAAATTTGATTTTTAACACACATCCCTATGGGTAAATATTTATGGGTATGAGTCCTACAAATGCCAGTGCCAGTTGTGCGTGTAGTAGTCTTGAAGCGCACAGACTTTTTTATGACCAACAAGGTCTTGTCACAACTAAAGTGGCCATTTTTACATAGTGAGTTTTCAAGTTTGAGACATTCTTACTCCTGAACCAAAAATGGTACTGACTCCAAATTTTCTGCAAATATTAATTACATGTCAAACAAAATTTTTGAAAAGTTTCAAGGTAATCCTTTTGTCTTTCTTTAATTTATGCTGAATCAAGCATTTTAATGATTTTCCTCTTTTCAGAAAAATATCAAAAATGAGTGTTTTTCCTTAAAATCTCAATTATCGCAATAGCCCACAAAAAAATGGTATCAACTTGTAGAAAATTGTATTCTCTCTCATATGACATCAAATGTGTTGAAATCTGATGTTTCCATCGAATTCTATCTTTCAAATAACAAATTCAGTAAATATGGCGGCCATCTTGGACGCCATCTTGGATTTGGACGCTTTTGCAACAAATTTTTTGAAGTAGACCAGTGGAATGTTGTTTGTTACAATAAAAAACTTGAAAATAAGCATGGTCTACTTAGTTTGTAGAGAGAGTGGAACTCACTCGTTAAGCAAGCGAGTCTTTGGGGTTTGGCCCTCCGGTTATATGTCCAAATTCTAGACCCTAGTAGACGCCGCTAGCCATGCAGTGTTACGGTAAGTACAAACGACTCGCTTAACGTTAGGTCTATTCACTGGTTAGATCTTAAGTTAGGAAATCTACTGTCGTACTCGGTGCTATAGAATTAAACTCTTTATTTTCTGTATAGGCCTACTGAACTCTTAATTACTGTAGTATCTATTGGCGAACTAGCTCTACGTAGGCCTACGCACGTCAGAAATCACAATGGGCTCTGTGGCAAGATATGCATTCCACATAGACGCGGTTTCATTTACTCGGTTACTTAATTGCCCTTGCTGGCGATGGCTTGATTGGCGGGCGGGCCGGGCGGGCCGAGGCGCCGGGCGCGCAGGCTGGGATTGAGACTGCTGTCTAGGGTGTTTGCGTGCGGCAGCAGTCGCGTACAGCAATGCGTGCCGATCGTGAATTTCATGCAAGGATAAGACCATAATTACATGAAAGAAACGCAACTAAATGTTAGAGAAAGTGAGCAGTTAACAGACAAACATTTGTGACAACACCCCAGCTAGACTAGGAAAGTGTGACAGTCATCTTTTTTCTGTAAATTGCCTTACAATTGAGTCGACCTACATTGTCTCTACTTAGAGTTAATATTTTATCAACTGTAAAGTTATCATGGATTTGGAGCGGTTGAGAAAACTTATATGTTGGGAGGAATTTGGAGTTGATTTCTACTGTAGGTCTCTTGATAAAACGGACTTGAAGTTTATTTGGAAGTTAATCATAGATTAAGTGGACTTAGAGTTGATTTGAGAGGTATATCATAGATTACTTTGACTCAACGTTAAATTCATCCTTTGATAAAACGGGGCTCGGATAAAACAAGCAGAATCAAAACGCTCTGTTAAATGTAGGAGAATTAACATTTTCGTTAATTTCAGTTCTGGAAAAGCAGAATCGCATAAATTTGCAAAATTAATGAATTTCAAAATTCTGTGTTAGTGTTTGAGAGCCCTTGCCTCTCTCAATAAGTCAGAGCAATCAGACGCAAAATCCGCAGAGAAATGACAGAGAGGAAGCAAATCTTATCATTTCGAGCACACATACACATACACACATGCACACACACAAACACGCTGTTTCATAGTCCCCATAGGCTACCGAACTCATTCAGTGGGGAAAAAACCAATTATTTTGTGATGATTGCGGAGGAGCAGAAAGTTACCAAAATGTGCCGTCAATGTCCTGCACATTTTGGTAAATTCATCAAAATGTGCAGTTACCAAAATGTGCCGTAACATGTCACGGCACATTTTGGTAAGTGCACATTTTGGTAATTTACTAAAATGTGCAATTTACCAAAATGTGCCGTAACAAGGCCTTATATAAGTACAAACTGGGTGCACACCGGGCTGGAAATGACAGGTAGGAATTTGCAGCCTAAAGTGATAGTTTATTATGTATAATAGAAATGAATGCAAAACTTATTCCTAGACGTATCCAGATGAATGGATTTTCAAGAAATATTCGTTATTACATAGTGGATGAAATAATAATATCATTGATTTGACTGCGGAGGACATTATTTAGGAACATGTCGCGGGAAGTATATCGCGGTCCCGCTTAACTCTTTATGTGCCACGTTCGCACGTCCGACTCAGTCGACGGCGTGCCAACTTCGCATATTCTGCTCAACAAACAAAGCCGCCAAAACCGATCGATAAATCGCTAATCCCGCGGTACAATCAAAGCGTTTCTCGCGCTTTTGTTCCTCTCACATACGGCTTGCATTCTATGTGGTGAATGGCTATTAAGCGGTGTTCCCAACTAGATTTTGCATGTACACTCTAAGTTTCTGTCACTATTTTATGTGCAAAAGTCATTCCTTTACAGTAATGTAGCAACTGGTAATTCAAAAGAAAAATTGAAAATAGAATTGTTATACATTGTGTATGGAAGCAAAGTTTGGCATTCCTCTTTAACTTTGCTCACTATTATGTCCAGCTTAACAGAAATTTGTAGAAGTTATACAGATTGGAAAAACAGAATTCTTTCTCTAAGCATGACTATCTTCGTGTCGCAGAATAATGTTGCACACAGGGGGTTTCCACCATGGCACATAAAGAGTTAACAGACTCAAAGGACTTACAGGATTAACAATAGGGAAAATTCGGACCTGTTCAAATTCAGTCTGATTAGAAAGAGGAAGATATTGAATAGTGACATAAGTGAAAATTTGAACAAAATCGGGTTAAAAAAACACAGACAGGATTAATAAAACTGAGTAGGAAGAAGTAACTGAACTTTACAGGAAAAAAATCGTGGAATTTCGTTAATCTTCACCAAAAAATCCTTGAACAGGGTGAACAGTCAATGTGAATGTCCAAAAAAAGGAGCTGATGATGTCATTGCCTTAAAAGTGTGATGTTGTTTTTTTTTTTTTTGCACAAAATCTTGCAATTTCAGTCTTGGTTTGAATCCAAATCAGATCTTCCATTACTTGATTATGTATGAAGTAATAGAGTTACAATTCTGATTTTTTTTTTATACCTGTGATTGATTACGTATAATAATAATAAAAAAATGAAATCAAGTGGTACATTTTAGGAGATGGATTTAGAATTCAGATGTCTAGTGTTTAAGTTCAGAGTTACATTTTTCATGCAATTCAAAAGTGGATACGTCCACTTTTTTATAATGTATCATATCATGATGTTTGTGCAAAAAGAGCACAACAGGACAGAAAGTGAACAAAGGGTGCTTAAAATCATAATTTACCGTTTGCAGATGAAACAAAAACCCAGCATTGGTGCTTTAAAATAGTTCTTAAATGTGAGTCAGGGATGGAAACAATCACTGTAAAAAATTGAATGTGTATAATCGATGTTTTAAGTGTTGTTGAATACACAAAATGTGAACAATAGTTATAATATTTTTTCCCAGACTAAACTGTCTCTACAGTTACCCTTTATTTGAAAAAAAAAATGATATCTCTTTATATTTTAGGCTATATTGCGAAAATCTTATATAGTATGATGTTTTGTGATACAACAGACCTACTCATATGCATCAAATGTGATATCTCGAACATGTTTTAAATCACTGCTCCCAAAGTTAAACTGGACCTTTAATGAGAGCAAGTGTTTAGTAGGAATAGGCGTAAAGGGTAAAATATTGACTTCCGTAATTTCACAACATTGCGTTGCCTATTGCTCTTTTTTATTGTTTCATTTCGGATTAACGAACTATTCGTGTTCGGATTGACAAACGGAATAACAAACCTTAATTCAAGTCCCGACAGACGGCCTATTCGGAATAACGCCGCAACTATTCAGAGTTACAAGCACTTTTTTAATTTTTGGTTTAACCAACATGCAGGTATACGGAATTTACGTGATATCACGAATCTGCGGAATGACAAACATTATGTCATATAGGGATTAACGTACCTTCGGATATTCGGATAGCAAACATCACCCGCCGTATATAGAGAAAGAGAGAGAGAGAGGGGGGGGGGGGGTGGGAGAGGGGAACAAAGAAAAGACAGGGCACACAACGACCCCAATCTCAGACCTGCGCGATGCAATGGCATCAATGGGTCACGGGTGTGCGGGGTCATGTTCAGTGAGTGATAAAGCTGTATTATGTTAGAAGGGCGCTGAGCCTATTCATTGCTGTTATTTCTATTTAGGGGAAGGTAGGGGAAAGAAAGATGTAGCGTACATGTACATTTTTAGCCTGTCCTTCCTCTTACGTTGTCACGCAATGACAATTAAGATGAACCAGACCCTCTAACGGGCCCTCAAAAAAAAAATACACAATGATAATAATTAAACACCCGAGCCCTCTCTCTGACGAGTCATTCATGCTTAAAATCCACGCAGTCGTTGGTAACTTGCCAAAGTCGCACTTAAACTTTGCGTTTCTTAAAGTCGTTCAGCTAAGTGCTACCTAATTGAGGGCAAGCATATTGATGAAATCCTCGTATGAAACTAATCTTTAGCAAGGTGCATAAAATTTAGATAATCGAAACTCTATTTTGTTATTTATTTATTCATTTTTGGTCTTCTAAGCTTGCGCTGATTAGTCCTTCGTTACGTCGAAGGCAGTTGGGATGCTATTTTCGCATTTTCTTGCTAATTATCTCTAGATCCTAAATCGTGTAGTGGGGGATTACGCTTTACCGGCAGATACACTAACTTTACTCAGATTGTACGTGTTAATTGTTAGGAATGTGAAACATCCCTCGAGTCATTCCAAGGAGTTTATCTTTAAGTAATAATCATCACAATGAATTCAAGCCCCAACGTCTTGCAATGCGCAGCACCATTTTGTACCCACACGGTCAATTTTACGCAGTCTAGGCCTTCATTTTTTCTTTAATATTCTTTTCTATTTTTGTTTTGTTGTTGTTGTATTTTTTTTTTGGGGGGGGGGAGGAGTGAGGCAGTGATTTTGATATATGTGACTTATTGTTACAAAAGCTTAAAAAAGCCATACAATCTATCCCAAATTGTACAGAAACAACAATCAGAGAGTGGTCAAAAAATGTAGCCACTTTGAATGAAAGCTGAATTCGGAGAAAATCAATGCTCAAAAGTTATTCAATACAAGTAATCGACCGTGCTGGGCACTTAAAACTAAACACATTTCTTTGAAACCTCCTCTTATTTTATTTTTTTTGGGGGGTGGGGTGCTGGAAGATATGTTGTGCGGGAAAAAAAGGGGAGACTGATTTCCTAGCATGTTAAGAAAAGTTTGAGGGGAAGTGGAAGAGCATGGAGAAAAGGATATAGATTATAGAGGCAGTGCAATAGTAAAAAAAAAAAAAAATAGTTACTTCAGACATTTCCATCTATCAGTTAGGTGCTCGTGCTATTTCTTGCAATCGTGCAGGTATTTGTGATTTCATTTTTTTTCACTTTTTTGATAAAAATATTTTACAATCGCTGGTGTAAAATTTTGTGAAATCTTGTGATTTCTTTTTTGTTTCAAAAATTGCAAACAATAATTGGAAAAAAAACCACAATTGTCATTTTATTTGCAGCAGCTGCTCAATTAAAAAAAAAAAATCTTTATGTCGAAGGTTTGTTAATCCGAAAGTGGAATGGGTTTTGTTGATATTTCAAAGGTTAGCTATTCTGAAACACGCAAATTCCCTTTACCTCTGCACTACGTACTGTATAGTTCGTCAATCCAAAAAGAAAAAAAAATAATTGGGGTTCGTGGATCCGAGCAGTTGTGATGTTATTCGGAAGTTCTTTTTTATAACCAACATACAAGAAGGTGTTTACCAATGGACCTTCGGAAAAGACTTGGATATTTGTGTGGTGTGTTTCTTTGTTTTTGTGTTTTCTACTTCAAAATATACATGTTTTCATCATTATGAGCTTGACAATTGAAAATCAGATGTCTTGGAAATAAACACACTTTTCTGATATGGGTTCTCCCACCGCTAGACTTTTTGAAGATGATTGGAGGTTTGGCCGAAGGGAAAATATCAAAAGAAAGCTCCCATCAAAATAAGTCACAAAAAACCCCAATGTCCATACAGGGGACAAAACGAGTTTTAATGTGATCTTGAGAACTAAAGCAACTCTGGTACTAGCAAAGAGTAATGCGTTTCAATCTTTTCTGTTACATCCTTAGGGTACTAAATGGTTGGTTACGTTGTCATTGGAAGGGAAAATCCAAAATAATCTGAAAGGACGATAGGTCGTTGTGAAATAATTTAAAGGGAGATTCCCGAAATCTTCTTAAACTTTTAGAAATGCTTTTAACAATGGGAACCCTTACAGTTGACGTTAATAACCATCGATCTGTATAGGTGTAAAAGGGAAGATCAATATTTGAACATGTTCATCGAGAGGGAAGTGGCAAAGGCAAAATGCATCATGCAGGTGTGTCCCTTTTATTTTTCTCTTTGTGTTCTTCTTCATTTTGTTTCTTTTCTTTGCACTGAATGTCTCTGTTGTACTACTATACTTTTCTTGTTAGGTGATCCGAGTATCCTCTCGGATCACCTTCTGTATCTGTACCTCTCGGATCACCTTCTGTATCTGTACGGATTCTTTCTTCTTCTTCTTCTTTCTTTATTTCTCCCCAAAAGTTGTGCAGAGGTTAGCTCGGAAAGTGCTATGCCTATCAAGTTCAAACTTACACCATGTATGTATCGTGTCCCAAAGACAACAGATCTAGTAAAATCATAGTGATCAGTCGACCGTGACGTCACTATGACGTCATTATATGAAAACACATTCTCAATCATATCTCATTAATGGAATGGAATTTTTCAATGAATTTACGTCACATATGTGACCCGCTACAACAAAATGGTCCTAAAGTCGCGCAAGGTCGAAGTCGTGAAAATTGAGTTTGAAGTCAGAGCATCAAAATTGGTCAAAACTTACGATTTTCTGAATTTGACATATTATTAGAGTCTGACATGTTTTCTATCATCTGTTGAAATTTTGAAGCAAAATGATGAAAGGAAAGACCAAAAAATAGCGTTTTTCTAGACCATGTTTTTTGGCGTTTCAACGAAACAGAAACTGGTTCGAACATTTGGATTGAGCGCCACACATAGGCTCCGCCCCTAACAACGACCAGAGTGATCTCATTGGTCAGTTTGCTGCTTGCCGCTAACCGAAGCGTGAAGCTCGCACACTGCCCAGTCGACTGGTGCGTGCTGGTGGGGTGCGCTATGCCCAGCCGCTTCTCCTGGCATCCTGGTCACTGATTGGTCGATTGAGGAGACCGCAGACGCTGTGTTTGAATGAGCATTTCTAGTCCGGGAGCCAGCGGGGGTCAGCCTAGCTGAAAAGGTTACCAATTTTTATGTATATAGCAATTTAGTACATATGCCCCTAAGTATGGAAATGCACGTCTGGCTGGTCATCGGTGGTGGGTGTGGCCAGGAGGGCCATAAAAAGGACCCCTCAAAATTAGGCTAGCCTAGCTGAAAAAGTAACCCCATGAAAACAATTGGAACTTGTTCGTTACACTTACAGAATAAATGAATGACCATTGCCAGACGTTTTAAGTGGTGGGGGGTAGCCGCCAGACGCTCTTAAAGGCCCAACTCCAGCTAGGCTAGCCTAGCTGAAAAAGTAACCTCATGAAAACCACTGGAACTTGTTCGTTACACTTACAGGATAAATGAATGACCATTGCCAGACGTTTTAAGTGGTGGGGGGTAGCCGCCAGACGCCCTTAAAGACCCAAATTTTTCCAGCTAGGCTAGCCTAGCTGAAAAAGTAACCCATTGAAACCCACTGGAACTTGTTCGTTACACTTACAGGATAAATGAATGACCATTGCCAGACGTTTTAAGTGGGGGGGGGGGGGTAGCCGCCAGACGCCCTTAAAGACCCAAATTTTTCCAGCTAGGCTAGCCTAGCTGAAAAAGTAACCTAATGAAACCCACTGGAACTTGTTCGTTACACTTACAGGATAAATGAATGACCATTGCCAGACGTTTTAAGTGGTGGGGGGTAGCCGCCAGACGCCCTTAAAGACCCAAATTTTTCCAGCTAGGCTAGCCTAGCTGAAAAAGTAACCTAATGAAACCCACTGGAACTTGTTATTTACACTTACAGGATAAATGCATGACCATTGCCAGACGTTTGAAGTGGTGGGGGGTAGCCGTCAGACGCCCTTAAAGACCCAACTTTTTCCAGCTAGGCTAGCCTAGCTGAAAATATAACCTAATGAAACCCACTGGAACTTGTTATTTACACGTACAGGATATCGTATGCATGGCCGTTGCCAGACGTTTTAAGAAGGGGGGGGGGGGGTAGCCGCCGGATGCCCTCAAAGACCCAATTTTACCAGCTAGACTATAGCCCTGGCTGGAAAAGTAACCTCCTGAAACCCAGTGGAACTTGTTTTATGTTTGTATCTCACCTGATAAACACTGTCGACATAGTATTCTGGTGTTCTTTCAATAACTTTCCACACTTTTGAGCTATATGACCACCAAATTTCATCCTCAGATCATCTAATGATTGCTGTCAAGTGTTAACATTGGTGAAGTCCGACTATGTCGCCAGTCAAAAAGTCAATGAACTAGGCCTTTGCCATTTGAAAATCTCTGTAATCACAAAGTCGATACGTGGACGAGACATCACTTCGCTTTTGCCTTGTTAGATGGTGAATATTTGTAAGCTTCCGTTTCTAATTCATACAGCACCAGCATACATGTCTGAGAATAGCGGTAAAGAAGATTAGAGTCTTTGGCAACAAGTGCAAAATTAAATTCTGTGCCTTATTTGCTAAACAAACGTGGTAGGAGGACAACGACCTGTTAGGCAATATGGCGGACCAATAGCTCTATATTATTAGTGTTATAGAATAAATGACAATGATGTAGTTCTGAAGCATACTTTTCATTAGATGCTTTTGCAATGACTCAATGTATACTTTTAATCGAACTAAATATATATCCATGACTTGCTCATGAATTACGGCAGAACGATTCGGTGAGGAAAGTTTTCTGTCATGTCATTACGGAAGAAGTGAACGTGTCAATATTTTGTTATTTGTTCCTTAATCATTTCTGAAGTGGTTAAAGGTATTTTCCTAAAACATTTTTTTTCTTTTATATAATACCTACGTTGCATCCAAATGCCTATTCGTTGAAAAAATGTGGGCCATGTATTCAAAGGTCAAAGATCATAGGTTAATGGAAGTAGGGCATACATTGTACAACATTTCACTAAGTTGTTGTTTTTTTTTTGTTTTTTTTTGTTTTTTGTTTGTTTTTTTTTTTTGGGGGGGGGGGGGGGGGCATGATTCAAAGTGTCCTAAAACCTTGTATAATACATGTATTTAGTTTTGTAGTCACGACTCTTGCTATGTATGATGCCAAACTCTTCCCGCTCATACAAATGCAGCCGTTTCAGGGAAATAATTATGATAATGATTGGTAATGCTGAAGTGGTTCTATTCTGTATAGAACAGAAAGTGAATTTGACAATGGTATATGATATCCGCAATTTACTCTTTGAAAGGTTCTATCATCCGATTAATAATGTATAAATTGAATATACAGTAGTCCCCTATTCAGTAACTACAGGTTAAGTTAGATAAGCTGCATTCATTTTGCACGCGACCATGGCGTTATAGCCAAAGATGATTGAATTCTGTAAATCTCTGTGTGCCTGCACAGGATTGGAAAACGAAACAACTTTCTGTGTATAGAACAACAAAACAGAAACTGGTGCATGCATTATTCTCAGTCACTTTGTTATGCATAATGATGGTTTGCTCATCGCAGTTCCGGAATCTCAGCTCGAGGGACTCGAATTGCGATCCCAAATCAGTCGGCATGCGTATATCACCCAAAACAATATCTGAACACAATTATAACTGCAGTCCTCCATAGTCTGTATTGGTTGCCGATAAGGGCTGGTATCCAGTTTGATTTTCATATTATTTACAGTACCTTGTATTTTAATGTTTTCATCGAAATGCCCGGATCCGATATGCGTATCTCAGTTAACTCTTTAAACCATAGTTGTAATCTACGTGCCAAGAATCTCATGTTTTCAATAAGCGTGAACTCCAAGACATGTCGAAATAAGGACTTTAAGACAAAAACGGTTTGGCATCGTCATTATAAAACGAATTCCCCTTTTACAAGACACGTTTTAGATTTTAGATAGAAATATGGATTCGTTTGAATGCATACAAACAGCTTCTTAAATCCTCTTACATTTTGTTTTTAAGATATGGTGTACACTTTAGAAGTGTAAGAAGCATGCTCTTGTTTTAGAGGCTTTGAGTACTGGTAAGAAGCATATGTTATTCTTATAGATTATGTGAATAAGTACGCATTCAAGAACGTTTTGAATAAAACGTATCCAGACAACTGCATATATATTCACCTCTTCCTTCATGCAGATGTATACTCTTGCCGAGAAGGTTAACTGTTTGATAGATATAGTGCTCACCTTATTGAAAAGGTAATTGGGTAAATTTTTGGTTTTAGTATATTATTCAAACACAACTAAGTTAACTTTTACATTAACATTTTCACAACTCACAAATTCCACACGCACACACATTTCATGATTCACAAGATTCAAGTTACACTAATCCTATTTACTTTGCAGAGTGCAACAACAACATAAGTTATATACTGAGCAAATAGGCTTACATCAGTTCGCACTATTCAAGGTTTAGAGTAGTTAAGGAACTAAATCGTACCCGATTATGTGATGCTAAGTTGCACCTTGAGATGATGGGCAATATTGCCCCTATAAAGGAGCAGGCAGTGACACTGACTTGCTCCTTTAAAGGAGCAATTTTGCAGCAGTCATGGAGCAAATAAGCACCACATAGGTGCAACATCATACCAATAAGGCACAAGATTGCACCCTCACGAGAGGGTACATTCTTGCATCCTTCGGGCATAAAGTTGCACCTAAAGGTACGAGGTTGCGCCTTTTTCAAGGGGGCAAAGTTGCTCCCGAGGGTGTAACTTTCACCCTTTCTTGCGGGTACAAAGTAGCACCCAAAGTTCCCAGATTGCACCCTCAAAACAAGGCACAATCTTGGAACTTTGGGTGTTTCTTTGCACCCTCACGAAAGGATGTAAAGTTGCACCAAGATGTAAAGGCTACACGGGGTGCAAAGGTGCGCCGAAAGGTAAAGGGTGCAAGATCGCACCCTCAAGAAAGGTGCAACTTAGCACCACTCAGTGTGGGTGGAAAGATGCACCCTCAAGAAGAGGTGCAATCTAGCACCACTTAGTGTGGGTGGAAAGATGTACCCAAGGGAACATTTTCGCACCCTCAATAAAGGGTTCAACTTTGCACCCTCTCTGCAGTATTATTTTATACACACGTGAATTCCTTGTTCCTGTGAGCTACGTTTAATATGAGCGTGACCCAGTATTAGACACGTGTCAAGCCTTCGCAGACACAGAATTTTTTTCTTCATATTGTTTAAAGGTCATTTAAAACAAATTTAAATATATATTCATTTATTTTAAGTTAAGAGGAGCAAATGTGGAGATCATTACCTGTGATACATGTTACGGGAAGTCTATATTTTTATGTGTACTCGTTTTTTTTTTTTCAACTACAAGGAATTACCTATGAGCTAATTGGATAAAGAAGCTGAGCATTCCTTTTTTTTTCATCAGTTAATGTCAGTGCTGGTGTATTATTCTTGAAAAGTTGGCATCTAAATGTCCTCCAAACCAAGTACTTACTGTTTAAATATATATTCCTGTGAGTTGCGTTTCTTATGAGCATGACAGATCTGTAGACACGTGTCATAGTGGTTACAAACAGTAAGTTTCCTTTGCTTTCATCGTTATCAAGAAGCGATTTTGAACAATTTCAGATGTTCTGGTTTTTCTCAATTTCGTTACGAGAAGGCAATAATGATTTCATGTAAAACATGTTAAGGAAAGTTGATAGTTTGGTTATTTTATCATTACTCATCTTCGTCTTCTCAACAAGAAGATGATACACATGAGCTCATTTGCTAAAGAAGTTGAAGGATGTTTAATTGCTGGTAGCCACGTGATAGGGGCTTTTGTCATAATATTTTGCATCTTAATCCCTCGAAACTAAGCACATGCAGTATTAGTTTATAGATAACATAATATTTTTGTTGTTGCTGTGAGCTTATTCATATGACTTTCAGACATGTTTCTCATATGTTTTTGTCATATGCTTTGCTGAAGAACAGCAAATGTTGAGTTTATTGGCAAGAGAGGTTGATCATTACTTTACATTTAAGTTCACTGAAGTGCCGGAGCATAAACTTGTCTTGAAATATTAGCATCCAAAACCCTCCAAACCAAAAACGAGCAATACTAGACACGACAGGAATTCCTTGTTGTTGTGAGTTATGTTTCTTAAAAACACTGATTTTTTTCTGCTTTTGCAATGTACTGTGTTCAAAAACACTCTTGAACAATTTTCAGATTTCGTTTCTTTCTTAAGAGAAGAAAACGGTGAGGTCATGTGAAGCATGTTCCTATAAGTTTTATTTCGTTAATAATTTTTCTTTACCCATCTCCTCAACCGTAAGGTGATACGGTACCTAAAAGTCATAGGCCAAAGGTGTTGAGCTTTACTTCCCCTTTTTAAAGTAAATTTAAGAGCTGGGGCATTATTTTTAAAAAGTTGGCATTTTAAGCCATGTACACCGAGGACGAGTCTTACTGAATGGATTTCTTGTTGCAGTAGAATTGTATTTTTTATGAGCTTGATGGAGTATTAGACAATTGTATAAAGTGTTTGCAAAAACTGTTAATGTATTCCCTTTTGCTAATGTCCAAAGAGTTCATTTGCCAAGTTTTGATTGTCTTTTGTTTTAATCATCAGGGGTTTGTTTTATCATGGTCATAGAGGAAAGAAACTTAATTATAAAAAAAGCCTTCATATAAGAAGAGATACTGTAGGACACAATTTCATCAAAAGTTGTGATTTTCAACATTTCCAAAATGCAATTGATGAATATTTCTCCCCAGGGCACAGAAAGAAAGTAGTTTTTGGTCTTGTTTTTTTTTTTTTTTACGTCAGTATGTTATAATACCCGCGGGTTTGCGCCCATCCCACCAATTTCCATCCGGATACTGTACCCGGCCCTGTTTTTTGTTTTTTGTTTTTCATTTTTGTTTTACACTGCATAGAAAATGAGAACACTGATGTTTGAGAAAAATCCCGACGTGTTTGATTGGGCAATTCTTTTTTGATGTCTATTATTCTTTCCAAATAAGTTTTTTGGTTATCACTGAGGACAAATACAGATACCCTATTTCTCACCTACCAAAACCACAGCACTGTATATTCTCATATTTCTACAGTATTTCGTCTCAACACTAGCCCTATTTATTTATTTATCTATTTATTTATCTATTTATTTATTCATTTATTTCCAGCAATAGGGTGGATAGCCCTTTCAGCACAGCTGATTTTCAAAGGGGTCCACTTGACATACATGTACATATAAAATTCATATAAAAAACAACAACAGCGATAAATACACATTTTAACTTGTACAACGTTGGTATGAAATCATTGTAAAAAATTTAGAAATGTGACTTACAGTCGACTAATTGATAAATTCATCAAAATTATTTCAGTGGCAAATAGAAAAAGATATACACACAATGACTCACAGTCGACATGTTAATATCATTTATTGAAATAATGGCAGTAATAGAAATAGCCGGACAAAACGATAGAAATATGTTCAGAGAACTAAACTTAACACAACTAAATACCTAATCAAAAAACTAATCAACGACAACAAAAACGTATTTGAGTGTGTGTGTGTATATATTATGAAGAAGGGGATATCTAAAACCGGAAACTTGGAACCGGTGACCAAATGATAAATAAAACAATACTTTATACAAAAACAGATATCAAAAATATGAATACAAAAAAATTTGAATACAAATATATCAAATTACAACTTAAGAAGCCTGGATCTCATTTTTCATCTTCTTACAAAAACAATGTATATCTTTTGTGTTTCGGGTGACCAATGACAATGAATTGAATAAACCTGAACTTGCATATAAAAAACTTCTTTTCATAAAATTTGTTTTAGGTTTGGGTAACCAAATTTGAACCTGAGAATTACGGAGTTTACAACTGTGTTCTTTTAAATGTATTCTTGACGAAAGATGTTGTGGAGCAAAACCGTACAAACATTTATGCAACAAAATCATTTACTCTTTTCCAACGAACATATATTGAATATATACCTGATTTACTAAACAGTATCGATGTTCTTTCTAAATTATCTACCTTTAAAACAATACGTAAAGCCCTTTTCTGTAAAACAAAGAGCCTATTCAAAGTGGACTTTGCGGCATTACTCCATACTGGTGAGCAATAATCCAGATTAGATTGAATAATAGAAAAATACAACATTTTTGCAACTTTGAAATTCACACAAAACCGGATTTTCCTCAGTAGGAACAAATTTCTCAAAATTGATATTTCAAAGCATGTTTCCCTGTGCGCTCAAGAAACTCCCCCATTAAAGGAGACCTCCGGGTGATTCTCAGATTTTTACATTTGTACAACTATAAATTAGTTATACTGAGGACAGAGTTTCAGAATTTGTGATAATTGGGATGAAGAATAAGAATATTTTCAAAAAATACACCAAATTGCAATGAACAAGGATGATGACATGGGAGAGTCACCATAAGAATGCCTGAGTTGGGGCTCAAGGAAGCAGAACAAAAGAATAAGGCAATGAATAGATTATAGACAGGTGAACTCGCAAGCAAGCGGTATTGTTATGGAATTACACTGCTATCATTTCTGAAATATGTGAACCTTATAGCTCGTAAAACTGGGTCTTTGAGAGCGTCTGGGGGCTACCCCCCACCACTTAAAGCGTCTGGCAACGGTCATGCATTTATTCTGTAAGTGTAAGAACAAGTTCCAGTGGGTTTCATGGGGTTACTTTCCTAATTTTCAGCTAGGCTAGCCTAGCTGGTAAGAGTTTGGTCTTTGGGGCGTCTGGCGGCTATTGTCTGGCAACAATCATTCAATTATCCTTTGAGTGTATCACAAGAACAAGTTCCAGTGGGTATATATAGGCTATATATAGGCTAGTCTAGCTGGTAAAATTGGGTCTTTGAGGGCGTCTGGCGGCTGCCCCCCCCCCCCCCCACCACCATTTAAAACGTCTGGCAACGGTCACGCATATATCCTGTAAGTATAACGAACAAGTTCCGGTGGGTTTCACAAGGTTACTTGTTCAGCTAGGCAAGCCTAGCTGGAAAAAGTTTGGCCTTTAAGGGCGTCTGGCGGCTACCCCCCACCACTTAAAACGTCTGGCAATAGTCATTCATTTATCCAGTAAGTGGAACGAACAAGTTCCAGTGGGTTACATTATGGTTACTTTTTCAGCTAGGCTAGCCTAGCTGGAAAAATTTGGGTCTTTAAGGGCGTCACTCTGGCGGCTACCCCCCACCACTTAAAACGTCTGGCAATGGTCATTCATTTATCCTGTAAGTGTAACGAACAAGTTCCAGTGGGTTTCATGAGGTTACTTTTTCAGCTAGGCTAGCCTAGCTGGAAAAATTTGGGTCTTTAAGGGCGTCTGGCGGCTACCCCCACCACTTGAAACGTCTGGCAATGGTCATTCATTTATCCTGTAAGTGTAACGAACAAGTTCCAGTGGTTTTCATGAGGTTACTTTTTCAGCTAGGCTAGCCTAGCTGGAGTTGGGCCTTTAAGAGCGTCTGGCGGCTACCCCCCACCACTTAAAACGTCTGGCAATGGTCATTCATTTATCCTGTAAGTGTAACGAACAAGTTCCAGTTCTTTTCATGGGGTTACTTTTCCAGCTAGGCTAGCCTAATTTTGGGGGGTCCTTTTTGTGGCCCTCCTGGCCACACCCACCACCGATGACCAGCCAGACGTGCATTTCCATACTCAGGGGCATATGTAATAAAATTGCTATACACATAAACATTGGTAACCTTTTCAGCTAGGCTGACCCCCGCTGGCTCCCGGACTATTCGGGGGTTGCTAGGGCTTACCTTCTATTGTCCGGAGGTGAATACTGACTTGCGTGTCCCTTGATCGTGATTGCGTCGCAAGGAGAACTTTTAGGGCGCTTTTCTCGAAACAGTGATTTCTCAGACGTCTAGACATGCTCTCTTTTAAACATCGATATCTCCGCAGCCGATTATTTTTATGAGATGTGTTATATATCAATTTAAAGCAGAAAGATTAAGGAATTGTGTCATGCAATTTGCAAATAATTGACCTCGCCCGACTGTAGGATCATTTTGTTGTAGCGGGTCACATATATTTTAAGTCAAGCGCATTCTACTCATATTCTCAAAATTCATCTGTACCTTAAAACGTGCGCGTACGCGCGCGTTGAAATATTTGTATGCTCAAATCGAGCTCAAATTTTTTTTTGCACACGTTTCAGACCATTTGGAGCATTTTTTGAAAAATTGAAAAAATCGGACGGACGCGTACGCGCGCGCGCATATACGCACGCACAGCTCATATGCAATAGAAATTTCCCGTTTTTTCACCTTGATTGGATGTCTGAAATATCAAGGAATATTTCTGCAAAGTTTCAAGTCAATCCGACTCAATATGACGTCATACGGGCCCGTCGAAGTTGAAATTCCGCGCGCGCGTCAATGGCGATAGACAGTGCAACTATGCCAAAAAATTGCCAATTTTAAATCCGATTTTACTTGTCAGGATGGACGGTGACCCCCCATTTTCTTTACATATTCTGAAAGCTGATGAGTTGTACATGTCATTTCATGGGTTGGCGATGCTGAAATAATGATGAAAAGATATCAAATTTTTTAATAAAGTAAAAAAGTAAATTTTCAAAATGACGTCATCAAATTTCAAGTTCATTCGAGCGTATCTCACTAGTCCTTTGCCAATTCTCATCCAGATTTCAGTATGTTGTAGCTTATTTAATGTTCTTTTAAAATGTGATTTCAAATTTTTGATTGAATGACGTCATCAACTCGTAAAAATGGATTGAAGGTCATCTTGCCAAATTTGACCAGTTTACGTGTTATCTCTATGGGAGTGCAGTTTTTCTGGAAATGACAAAATTGACATGACTATTTTTATCGAGAATTAGCTCTCTTATGCTTGAGTGAATTTCTCCCAGATTTTAATATGTTGTAGCTCAGACTTTGGGCTATCGCTAATGTGTCTCTGTTTCTTTCATACGATGTCGACATTACGTCAAAAAACTTGGTTGAAATTAAAGCTTATCTTCGATGTATTGAAATATTTCTTTCTTTCTGCAACTTTCTTTGCAATTACTCAAGAAAAACATACCCTATCACCACCATATTATGCACATATTTATTTCATGTCACGTACATTATTTCACAAAATAACAACTACTGATCAGACACCATCTTGGGTATGTAAATTAGGGTCAAAGGTCATAAATGTTTCATCCTGTATCTTGGTGAATACATGTCCTATCTTTCCCATATTTTGCACACCATGTTAAAGACCATGTTACTAGGATCATTTCACCAAATAAACACTTTTTGCTCAGATGCCATCTTGTCTGAGCAAAGTGGGGTCAAAGGTCATATGTACCTCTTTCTTTATCTTCGTTATGACGTGTTATCTCTATGGGAGGGAATCTTTCTAGATGTGAAAATTGACATGACTGTCTTTATCGAGCACTAGCTCACTTACCCTTGGGTGAATTTCTCCCAAATTTTAATATGTTGTAGCTGAGGCTTTGCACCATCGTCAAATGCCCTTCGTCTTTTCATACGACGTCGAAATCACATCGAAAAACTTGGTTGAAATTAAAGCTTATCTTCGATGTATTGAGATATTTCTTTCTTTCTGCAACTTTCTTTGCAATAAATCAAGAAAAACAGCCCCTATCAGCCCCATACTTAGCACATGTTTAGTTCATGTCACGTACATTATTTCATAAAATAACAACTACTTGATCAGACAACATCTTGGGTATGTAAATTAGGGTCAAAGGTCATAAATGTTTCATCTTGTATCTTGGCGAATACCTGTCCTATCTTTCCCACATTTTGCACACGTATAGACGATGTCGCAAGAATCATTTCACAAAATAAACACTTTTTCCTCAGATGCCATCTTGGGAGTGTAAAGGTGGGTCAAAGGTCATATGTATTTGTTGCTGTATCTTTGTTATCTAGTGTATACAGAATTTGGTACCAAAGATGGCAGATATGACTCCCTTTTCTAAATGAGAATCCAAACATCACACGGCCGATGTCTCTAAACACAGATGAAACCTGAATGGTCATGCCTATTGCGATCAGGACTCGAATTATTGATTTTAAAAAAATCGGATCACCTTAATTTGTCAGTAATGACAAATTACTATCTCTAGTTTATTTTTGTTTTACTATTTCGTTAAAAAAAAACAGGAAGGACAAGGAATGACGTGATCAATCAATCACTGTCGTTCACGCTGAATTACTAATTACGGATATGTGATCTTTTTCAAAGTTTGTGATATTCATTACGTAAAAGTGCATTTTTTTTTGCTGCAGTATACAGATAATACAATCGAGAAGTATTGTTTGAGAATACAGCAATGTATGTAGCCCTATATAAAATACAATGTACATATGTGTACAATATCCTCTTCACTCTAGATGAGATGATAAAATTGTGCTGTTTATGTGAAATCGAAAAGAATATCCACAGAATTGCCATCTTTTGACTATAACGGAACATGACTTTACTGAGGAGAAGAAGAGAAAGAAGAAGAAGAAGAAGAAGAAGAAGAAGAAGAAGAAAGAGAAGGAGGAGTAGGTGAAGAAAAAAGGAGAAGAAAACAACAACACTTGTCCAAAAGAGCAATTTACAAGAAATAAAATCAAAACCGAAATATCAAAAACAAGCTACTTGTTAGCCAGATATGCTTTTATTGAATCATTCAGGTCTCAAATTTTCCATCACATTGATTATTCAGTCATGCTCTCCCGAAACACTGATATTTGATCTTCAGGGAAATGGTTAGTATGAGTTATTAGTTTATTAGTTTATTAGCGTTAGTCTGTATTCATTCACTTTTGTTGAGTTATGACTTTACATCATTAAGTCAGGTTTTCTTGAATTGTCCTAAACAAAAGATCTATGACTAGTGACGTTTTATTGGTTCTGTAATGCAGGGTCACATACATACTCTGAACTAGAATTTGTATCTTATTCTCTTTTTTTTTCTTCCGCGATAGTTTATTACTTTTATATTTCATAAGGGTATTCTTGGTTGCTCGTAACTTAAAATAAAAACATACGCGGTATTTGAGTTTAATAATATCAAATCTATGCGGAGGTACCTTCAAAGCTGTTTTTTTTTTGGGGGGGGGGGGAGAAGTGGTAAAATATGGTCAATTATGCAACAAAATGAGAACATTTGCAATTAGTTCTGTAAAGACACATCAAAATCTAGGGTTATTCATTTGCATTATGTAGCGTCAGAAAAAGCATGTCGAGAAAAACAAACAAACAAATCTTCAGCAAATGAACCCAAGTGAGGAACAATTACTCTCTAAAAAAAAAAAATCGAGTGAAAATATTCACTCTTAAAAGAGTGAATACAAAAAAAGAGTGGAATTAGAGTGAAATTGGAGTGAATTTTGAGTGAAAGTGTTCATTTTTCACTCATTTTGGAGTGACCTCAGGGATCACTCGAAGATTTTGGAGTGATCCCTGAGGTCACTCTAAAACGAGTGAAAATGAACATTTTCACTCAAAATTCACTCCAATTTCACTCTAAATTCACTCTTTTTTGTATTCACTCTTTTAGGAGTGAATATTTTCACTCGATTTTTTTTTTTTAGAGAGTAGAGTGACACTGAAATAAGAAAAGGAAAAAAAAATGGTAGAGGTCTTTACTGGGATGTAGTCATTAATCCGAAGATGTTTTTTTATTTTCTTTGAAGAATCAATTCTATACACCTTTTTTTCTTTATGTTGCCATCTTTTTTTTTCGCATTGGCGAACGTTTTTTTATCTTGTCGGATTTTACAACAACGACCCTGCGGAACAGCGACTCTTCCGGAACAACGCTTCAAATGGTCCGATTATCTAAACCTATTTCGTTTTCGGAGGAGCAAACATCTAGAAATAGGAAATCTGTATGTTTCAAAGTAACGAACATTCAGAATAATGAACCTCATTACATTTCTGGATTAGCGAACCTTTGGAATAATGTCATTACCCTTTCAAACCGGACGTGAAATAGTAGAGTTATGAAATTTGAAAATATTTGAGTTCTAGATGCAAAATAGTTAGTCAAAAATAATAATGAATTTTCGGAGGTGTTTGTAAACAATTTAATAAAAAGAAATTAATAGTTGATAAAGTTATCACGACTCTTTTGCACAGCGCTTTGTTTGAAACAGGTTCTTTCAGTTAAATGATTTTAGTCGACTGACTGCGCAGTGATGAAAGGTCGGATTTCTTTTTTTTTTTTCTTTATTCAATCTTATGGGGAAGATGCTACCATCACAATAATGACAAATTGCCCTGAAGTACCATATTATAAACTCTGTGGAAAAAAGACAGAATTACACTTACGACCAACTAATTAAGCACGAATTAACACAATTCTTAAATCTGTCCATGTCGATGTGAAGTAGGTTCCACAGCCGAGTCGTCATCTGTATGTAGGAAGACTGATGGAGATACGCGTTCGACTTTGGTACAGTAACGTGACTCTGTAGAGATGAGCAGTTGTAGAGGAGCGTGTCTATCGAATGTTGAAGACCAATGAGGGGAGCATTCTAGACTTCTCAAGAAAAGGTTTCAGGACGAAATAACGGTAGAAGATACAAAGAGACCCAACATTTCTTTGATGCTCCAGTTTGATAAATGCAATCGTTGATAGGGTCATCCATTCTCAGGAGGTGTGGGGTTTTTTCTCTGTAGCCCATCCAGAAGCCCGAGTAGAGTGGCACCGGCTCCGGCCGAAATCGGACATGCGTACTCCATTGAGGGCCTAGTGTAAGTTTTGTAGATGGCGACTTTGAAAGGAAGTAGATCTCTTCAACCTCTAAAAATGTATAGCCTCTTCGCAACCATTTTGGCAGGGCAGGTGACACAAGGACCTGAGCCCAAGTCACTGTTTGTGAGGATAACACCACGGAATGTGATAAATCTGGTTGGATTTAGAACAGAATTCATGAAGTAGAGAGGAAGGTGGTTCTGGTTTCGCTTCCTGATGATGATCATCTCTTCTGTTTTGCTTGCATTACAGGTGATGCACCAATAGTTGCCCATTTTTTCGATTGTCAACAAGTCGCGTTGAGGGCTCTCAGCACAGATGGTTCTGTCAAAAGATTTTTTTTTTTTGTATTAGTATATGTGACCCTGCACCACAAAACAAACAAAAAGTCGCCAGACATAAAATTTTAGTTAACTCTTTATGTGGCATGGTGGAAACCCCCTGTGTGCCACGTTATTCTGACACACGAAGATAGTCATGCTTAGAGAAAGAATTCTGTTTTTCAATCTGTATAACTTCTACAAATTTCTGTTCAGCTGGACATAATAGTGAGCAAAGTTAAAGAGGAATGCCAAACTTTGCTTCCATATACAATGTATAACAATTCTATTTTCAATTTTTCTTTTGAATTACCAGTTGCTACATTGCTGTAAAGGAAAGACTTTTGCACATAAAAAAGTGACAGAAACTTAAAGTGTACATGCAAAATCTAGTCGGGAACACCGCTTGATAGTCATTCACCACATAGAATGCAAGCCGTATGTGAGAGGAACAATTTTAGCGCGAGAAACGCTTTGATTGTACCGCGGGATTAGCGATTTATCAATCGGTCTTGGCGGCTTTGTTTGTTGAGCAGAATATGCGAAGTTGGCACGCCGTCGACTGAGTCGGACGTGCGAACGTGGCACATAAAGAGTTAAGAGCATATTCTGAAAGAACAGACTTTTAGCTTTAAAATGATGTATAACTCAAATGAAATTGACTCTCTTAACCTATCTAAATATTGGAAAGAAGGCACACACTCAGGAAAAGTGTGAACTGAGAAAAGAGGCTCTGAAGTACAGTGTCCATTCAAGCGCTTAATATTTTTACCAAGCCGTGCTGGCTGTGCAATGAATGGAACAAAAAACATAATGTAAGCCACCGGAGTAACAACAATGAAGGGATTGTCAGATTAAATTGAAATTAATCATGCCTTATTAACACATTATGTCCATAATTAATGCCAACTTTCAAAGCAGTAGCGCTACCCTATAAAAAGTTATATCACTTGAAAGTGAAGAGTGTGTACAAGGTTTTTTAGAAATTAAAACGGGACTCTACAGACACACTTAATCACACTATTCTGCCAAATAATGTTCCAGAAAAACGACTAAAAAGCACACCTTCCTGCCCGTTTTATGATCTCAAATGTTAGCATAATGTAGCAGAAGACTTGCTCTTTCAACAAATATGAAAAAGTCAACATCGGCTCGGTTGACCCATTTCACCTATTTTAAGTCCTCACACAAAATCAGTGTGTGCGACTTTTTGTTCGTTTTGTGGTGCACGGTCACATATGCAGGGTTGAGCATCAGAAAAAATGTGTGAAGATCATGTTCTACTTGAGAAGTCAAGTCGTATATGTACATAAGGAAGCGCAGGGGCCCTAGTCACTTCCTCGTGGCACACAAGCAGATAGGGTCTTGGATGTTGAAGTGCAGCCATCTTGGACAACAGACTGACGATTATTGTCCAAGAATGATGAAATCCGTCCATATTGGTATGTCTCCGTGTATGCCAAGAGATGATAATTTGGTTAAAAGGCCGTGGTGTCAAACACTGTCGCAAGCTTTCTTGATGTCTAGAGCTATAATCCTGACTTCCTGTTAAGAGTCTAAGGTGTCGTCCCACCATATGGGTGATACATGAAAGCGTGCCAACAGTGAATCTTTTCCCCTAACCCAAATTGTCCATCGCTCAGAAGTTGGTGTCTTTCAAAATGTTTCCGAATTTGGTCGCCAATCATGCTCTCCATTACTTTCGAGATCATAGAAAAAGGGGATGTGGGTCTGTAGTTGGATCGATCTTATTTGTCCCCCCCCCCCCCTTTCTTTTAGGCACAGCTACAACATGAACAATTTTCCGCTCTGGAGGCATGGATTTGCCGTTCTAGGATATCTGGAAGAGCTTTGAAAGGACAGGTGCGAGCTCTGGCGCGCAGTTCTTAAGTACCGTGGCTGACATACCATCTAGACCAGTCGCAGTGGATATGTCATGATCACGGAGTTTCTAGAGGAGAACCCTATAGACCATAATCTGGTGGTAGAGAATTGATGGATTCATCAGTTTTTAAGTTCAACTTGGGAGGAACTTTGCCCTTGTCATTTGACGTCAAGATGAGCATTTCTAGCGTAGGTGTTGTTCAGGGAGCTCAGCTCTGTCTTCAGGATTATTGAAGATCTGTCCGCTATCACTTTTCACTTCTTTTGTTTGGCTATCAGATATAGATTTGACCGTTTCTACCATTGTTTACTTGTTGGCACACAAAGAGGTCCTGCTCCAGGTGATGTGAGAATTGAAAACGAGTGCTGGGTATGGTTACAGCTCGTTATTCCGAAGGTTCGATATTCTGAAGGCTCTTTATTCCTAAGATTCGTTATTCTGAAGGTTCGTTGTTCCGAATTTCATTTTCGGATTGACCAATCTTCGGAATAAAGAACCTTCGGAATAACGCCACAAATTTTCGGATTAACGAACCCTTTTTCATTTTCGGATTATCGAACCTGTAGGTATAGGGAATTTGCGTTTTTCGGATTAACGACCCTTCGGAATAACGAACCTTCGGAATAGCGAACCTTCGTGAATAACGAACAGCACCCGCTGGGTATAGTGCGCTGACATTAAGATTTAGATTTCATGTAAAGGACAAAGAGTTCATTTGTGCGGTTCTTTTGCCACCATTTGTAAGCCTTCTGTTTGGATTTGACAGCATCATGACATCTGCAAACGTACCATTGTCTATCCGAGTACTTGTGTTTGGTAGTTCTGGATGGTATTAAAGGTTCATAACATTGCCAATGTTGTCTTTCACACTGTTCAAAGCTGCAGTATCAGCACGATGTGCCTTTGAAAGGGAGGAATCAGCTTCAGATAGAAAAGAGGGCATACCATCCCAATCAGCTTTGTCGTACAACCAGATTTAGCGCTTGCTAGGTTTGCATGTAGCTTGAAATCTGTAGTTAGCTACTGTAAATTCATAACCGCACAGTGGTCAGAAGATGGGGGTGGGGGATGGGGGAGGGACAACTGATATTACATGATTTTCAGGGGAAGTAGTTAGGGGTAGGTCCAGTTCGGAACAGCTTCCGTCCCTTCCAATTCTAGTGGGGCCATCTACAAGGTGATGGAGGTTGTTGTTTGTAGCAAAGTCGAATGCAGATTTACCATGGACATCCGTCTTTGTGTTTCCTACCAACTCTTCATGGTGGGCATTGAGGTCACCCAGAACAACGGCCAGGTAAATAAATCTTCAGGCAGATTAATTTATGATGCAAGCTTTCATATTTTGTAGGCTCTCTTGTGGCAGTAAAGGCATCATTTGAGTACATCAAATACCACCTCAACTAGAATCGTCTGGTCGGTCGCGTCTGATAAAGGAGTAAGCAGGCGCAATAAAAAGAAATAAGATCGCCATCAATCGTGCTATTTTAGAAGGCTTCTGATACACAAAAAATATGAGGTCGGGATCAAAAAGAGTTCCCAGTTTGAGCAAAGAGCACGTATATTTGTGAAACATACAGTCAATTTATTCTGTTGCTGACCTGTGTCTAGATGGATGTCTCCGCAGACAAGTGATACAATCATAAGAGAAAACATAAGAACTAGGAGTTAAAAAAAAAATTTCCCACTTTTAATCCTTAATAATTCAAAAACTATATATCAGATAACACTGTCATTGATATGAGTGATAGCTGAATAGTGTACAATTATGTTGGAGGTGGTTTCAATACACTCAGCAAAAAAAGAAGAAAGTAAACACTTTTTCGAGATTATATTTCTCATACAATATTTGGCTAAAAGTTAATGTTTTATACACCATATCAAAGATAATTTAATTGGCTATCAACCCGGTAGGTCAATAAAAAGGACAACTTTACGCATGAGTGAACACCTTTGTTTTTCTCTTCCAGGGCACAAAGTAAAAATTGCAAAACTAAGCAAGTTGTCATTCATGTGTAGGCGCTCTTCCATATAACAATGAGAACAAACAAAAAATTCCACACAAAAAGCAACATGAATTAACTTGCGAAAATAAACTTATGATCTCTATGATATCTTTAAAGCCCAAAAGATCAGGCTAAAAATAATGGAGGAAAATGAAGAATCTTCTGTCAAAACTAAATTCAAATGAAATAAGAAACGAAGCAATAATTAACAAAAATGGCAGAAATTTTAGTTGTTTCTTTTTTGAAATTAGAAAATTGTCAATAATGTTTAGTTCTTGAATTTGTGTTATGAATTCTTTAAAGAAATGAAATAAAAAAAAATCTGTTCATTTAACCATGTTTATGCATATTACTCCCTATATCATTTGAAGTTTGAGTTGACAGAAAATTCTTATTTTCCCTCTTTACTTTCCCGTTTTGTTTTTGTTGGAGGTTATAAAGAGATAAAGAGAAGAAAACCTTATTTTTGCTATTTTATTCATGTCTCTCATTGTGTTAAACTGGTCTTTTGTTGTCATTGTTATCGTGAGGGGCATTTGCAAATAAAAGGCAACATGTCAATTCTTGCAATTTTTACTTTTGTGCTTTGGAGGACAAAAACGAATGTTTTCACCCATGCATAAGATTTCCTTTTGTATTAACCTACTAGCTTGATAGACAATTAAATGACCTTTAATATGGTATATAATACATTGGTTTTCATCAAAATCTTCTATGAAAAATATGAACTCGAAAATGTGTTTACTTTCTTTTTTTGCTGAGTGTATGAAAGCATAAATCAGTTTCATGAAATCCAGGATTAATTTCATAGTTGAGTTCCAGATTTTGTCCTATTTTCAACCCTCAGTACAAAACTTTCACTTTGCACAGGGGTCAATGGGTGTGTATGGGAGTGTGTGGTTAACACCCTGACAATGGTAATGAACAATGGCCAGGGTTTGAATGCTTCATTATTCATTCATGAGAAAGTCCACTATCGCAACTAGTCTTTATTCAGCCTCTGGAAGTATCTGTGTATAAAAGTCACTTCACTGAGATGTCATTCTAATGGATTTTGAAGCAATCAAAGTATCGCGAAGTGATTTAAGTCATTCAAGGGGTAGGAATATTGATGTCCTTGATGATGATGATACTGACAATGATAGTGATAATGATGATGTAAATGATAGTGACGATTATGATGATAACGATAAGAATGATAATTATAACAACGATGTTGATGAGAAATGATGACGGTGATGTTAATGCTGCTGCTGCTTAAATGATAATGATAATCATGACAGTCACAGTTATGATAATGATGATGATGATAATGATAATAACGCCGATGTTCATATGATATACATTTATACCTAACTGCCATATTTATGTATAAACACATTCGAAATGTATTACAATTTTCCATAATGCCCTATAGTCCATGGGCCATGCCAGATATTGGTACCATCTGTATGTTCCATAGAGCTGTAAAATGCAGCTCTATGGTATGTTCACAGGTGTTCTGTTGTAAACGCGGTGCGCTTAGTCTTTATTCAAGGCAGCGAAGGGAATATCCAAAGATTATGATGTCCACAGCGCTTAGTCTTTATTCTAGACGGCGAAGGGAATATCCAAAGCGTATGATACAGTGTATATCCTTTTATCTAAAAACAACAACAACAACAAAAGCAATTCCTCGTGAATTTTACCGTATCTTTCAATTATTTATCATTTTCCGGGCGAAAACGCTACGGTGAAAACGCTGATACCACGCCAATGTCGCTTTATTTCCCTCCAACTACGATACATTATAATGAATGATATTGTAAATGAACAGAGTGATTTTTGTTTAGAACTGATGTATTTGTTGATAGGGTAGTATAAAAACAGTATAGATAATCCCTTTTAAGAAGAACTTTAGATATGATAACGGTACATTGGTCTAGATAAAGACTAAGCGCACCGTGTGACAGCTGTGGACATCATAACCCTTTGGATATTCCCTTCGCTGCCTTGAATAAAGACTAAGCGCACCGCGTTTACAACAGAACACCTGTGGTCATACAGAAGGCAGTGCTCTTCTTTGTATAGCGGTTTAGTTTCGATTCAGAAGTATAGGGATATAAAAACGAGACCAAATTGGTTAAAAATTCATTTATTATGACTAAGCTACTCATTTGGAAATGCTATCATAGCTCGATAAGCATATATATGCCCGACAAACAAACTGACACCAAAAAGGTTGTGCCACCTCAGATGGTACCAACAACCCATTTTTCGGGTCTTGGCCCACGGACTAGTAACCAATGACCATAATTCACCCGTACCCTACCCGTCGCTCCCATAAGTTTCATTTAAGTAATCCAAGGCTTTTACTTGCTCAAAAGTCAATTAGACATCACGGTCCGGATACATGGAACACTCTTCCTGAGGAGTTGAAAGACTGTGCCTCCTTGTTTTCATTCAAAGCAAACTTAAGGAAGCATATTTTACTACAGTACACTTCAAATACGAATTAAGCACGAATAATTTATATGACTCATGTTGGTCTCCCGATAGCAACATCGTAAGTCGCTCTCTCTTCCAGCAAACCAATTTTATTATTCTAAATTCCAGCCTATCTGCCCCTATGCACTTTCAAGCACTTGCACGCACATTCACTATACCATCACACATCAGAGTTTATTTTCCCCTGCTATCTTCGCAACAGAACTTGTATTGTTACGAATTTAATACGTCCCTACCTTTTCCTCGGGCCGGCCATCTTTTCAAGCAATGCTTACAATGGCGGCCCTCTGTTTTATATTGTTATTGTAATCCCAGCTGCATAGACATGCATAATGTAATATAATATCATTAATTTCCTTTTATATCGTTGTTTATGCAAGTCAAACGACTCTGTTTCAAACATACTTTGTATGTTTGCCATGTTCATGATTATGTAATTTTTGTATATATTGATTTGCAGAAAATAAAGTGTCTATTAAACAAACAAAAGTGGTCGACCTTGTATTAGTCGATATATCTGCGTTCCTCTTGGCAACTTTCAGCTCTAAAACATGTTGGATTCCATAAACCTTTAAGAGATATTTGCTTTGTTGTTGTTTTTTACGCTATAGTGTACTAATGATATGAGAATAAAAATCATATCATTCTGAATGTGCAATTTTACGAACCGATGCCTGGAGGATTAAACAAGATTGTGTGTGTGTGTGTGTGTGGGGGGGGGGGGGTTATCGGTAAAAAAAATACACCACAACAACAACAACACATGGAATGAATGAGTTGAAACAATCCTCTCTGCTGGCAGTAAAGCAGAAACATTTCTTCTACAATAGAGCATGTTAAATACACTAGTAATGATCTTCTTTCTCAGCAAAATTAACCTATAAAACGTACTTGATATCGAGTATACAACAAGCTTTGTGGAGAACATGTTTGCATATCACTCAATACAATTGGTGTCATTTTCTTTTTATACACTTTATAAGCTTTTTTCATTGGAAACCTTCAGCTCTAAAACATATTTTTCAATTCAATTCAATTCAATTTTATTTCCATTTCCATTGAATAAACAGAAAAAAAATATATACAATACATTTACAGAACAAATTTATAACAATTTCAAAGAAAACGTACAAATGGTCACGAGTAACAACAGAATTTCGTTTCTAAGGTATATACCTAATACAAAGATTAGAATGGAAATGGAGGGTCCCACTTAAAAAGCAAAGCTTGTAGGGTATGGGACCCTCAAAAAATACGTACACAAGGTCAAAGAAACCAATGTCAACTGACATGAAATTAACTTAGGAAGGGGAAAAAAAGAAGAAGAAAAAAAAAACAAACAAAAAAGGGGGAAATAAGACTATGGTACAACACGCGCCATCGTGGACACAAGCATACTGTACTTCATGATTAAAATGCAATAACAAAACAATACAACGCTCCCTGGTTTGAAATTGCGATTGATTGGGTGCATATGCCGGTATGAATGCATAGGAACGGATATAAGAAAAAAGAGAAAGAGAATAGACTCACTGTTACTGGTACAATAAAATAAATATCTGAGGTAAACTTATGTTAGACAGATTGTTTTCCTTAAAAGATGATTTCTGTGTGATATCTTAATACTTGTAAAAACAAACAAACAAACAAACAAACGACTTGATTGAGAGAATGAAACCGAAACTAATTTGGTTGTATATCATAAGATTTCAACAGAAAGAATTTTAATTTATTCTTAAAAGAATTAAAAGTTTGTGCTGTTATTATGTCGTTGGGAAGTGAGTTCCAATACTTAGGCCCCTCGTAGATGAAGGTTTGCTGAGCCAGCAAAGTCATAAAAAAAAAAAAAAATATATATATATATATATATATATATATATATTTGATGTTGGATTCCATAAACTTTTAGAGATATTTGTTTGGGTTTTTATTTTTACGCTATGATGTACTCATGATATGAGAATAAAAATCATTTCATTTTGAATGTGCAGTTCGACGATCAGACACCTGGAGGATTAAACAAGAGGACTGGGGAGGATGTTCTCGGTTGAAAAGAAACACACACACAACAAGAGCAAAACATGGAGCGAATGAGTTTAAACAATCCTTTCTGCCGGCAGTTTACAAAAGCAGAAACATGTCTCCTTTAATAGAGCATGTTAAATACACTAGTGATGATCCTCTTTCTCAGCCAAATGCAGCTATAAAACGTGATTGATATAGAGTAAACAACGAGCCTTGTGGAGAATATGTTTGCATATTACACAATACAATTGGTGTCATTTTCTTTTTATACACTTTATGAGCTTTTTTTATTGGCAACCTTCAGCTCTAAAACATATTTGATGTTGGATTCCATAAACTTTAAGAGATATTTGTTTGGGTTTTTATTTTTACGCTATGATGTACTCATGGTATGAGAATAAAAATCACTTCATTTTGAATGTGCAGTTCGACGATCAGACACCTGGAGGATTAAACAAGAGGACTGGGGAGGATGTTCTCGGTGAAACACACACACACACACACACACAACAAGAGCAAAACATGCAGCGAATAAGTTTAAATAATCCTTTCTGCCGGCAGTAAAGCAGAGATGTGTCTCCTTTAATAGAGCATGTTAAATACACTAGTGATGATCCTCTTTCTCAGCCAAATGCAGCTATTAAACGTGATTGATGTAGAGTAAACAACGAGCCTTGTGGAGAATATATTTGCATTATTACACAATGTATTTTTGCAGGTAACCGTTCTGTGCTCAGACACTTATCGTTTGAATTGTCAGGCGTTTTCCTCAGTATTCTATCCAAACTTGACTTAGTTCTGTATAGAGTCAACAAGCCCACTCAGGTACCATTTCTATTTCAACGTTAAGGTGGACGTCGATATAGAATCTTGATTCAGTAAAATTTTAGCTCCACGTCTCCAAGGAATCTGAAGAGAAATAGCAAAATAATTGTTCTGAAACGTACTGCATTTATTCAAATATTCTGTTGGTCATAATTTATGAATGATGATCAGGTTATTATATCAAAACAAGTCAACATGCATTCTTAGTGCATATATATATAGATGCATTATGTTTAGTGTTTGAATTCTTCGAATATATACATTTACGTTCAAGAAAACCATTTGAAGTATAAACGACATGATGAATGAATTCGGGCACATTAAAGATGTTTTTTTTTCTTCCTGGCGAAAGCGATGTCCCGATGGCATGAAAAATATTGATCGATTCTCCACATCCATTTCTACATCTTGGTTTGCTGGTTGTTTATTGCAAATGTTTGATGATAACATAAATGATAACATCATTAAAAAAAAAGAGGAACAGCGGCAGCAAAACCTTAGCGTGCATCAACTTCAAGGTTCATTTTTCTTTTTTCTGTTTTTGCCAAACGAGGGTATTTGTGGAAGATTTCAATACAATATGGGGTTATAGTCTGGTGAGGGTCATCCATGTGGTTAATGAGGATGAATAGAATCTGCCATTTCTCCCTTATTTGTGCATCTCAATCCATGAGGAGGGATGGCGGGAACAGAAAGGGAAAAACCCATCAAGGTATTGTTCGTAATGACATCAAGCCGCCTGTGCATCAATATACGCGCATTCATGCAGTTCTCCATTATCTGCCGCTCATTTATTTCTCCATCTCGGTGAAGGTGACTCTGAACACATAGACGATATAGCGCAGGCACGATATTTAAAGGGAGAACCCCTGCTGAAACATGTTCCTCTATACCTTGGCAATGCCTGTACTCGTGTTGCGAAATATTGCCATGGCAACATCTGTGCTTGTTTGTTTGTTACTTTGCTGTGTACTTGTACCTATTGCCTCTTCAAACAGCACGCTATGCTATTCTCATATTACATGTACTCTTTGTGTGTGTATAATGTTACCAAAACACTTATTGTATTGCAAAAAGATGAATTAAAGCTGTAGTTGTTCTGTACCATCACGCGTTTGTACGATTACTGTAAATGTAAGCTAACATAACAAGAGTCCATTAACACAATTATACTTTGAATTACTAATCCTTTGTTTCTTCATTCCTGTAAAGTCAAGAGATACAGATAGGTTACCCCTTTCAACAGTTAACTCTTTTGACATTCAGAACACTCAATCGCCGGAATAAAGACTATACTAATGTTCAATTCAACAATGAAACTGTCATCTTAAAGGCATATTTTACCATAATTCATTCCCTCGTAGACACTTTCATTGCTATTATTGATTGGTGTATACCAGCTATCACCATAATACAATACCTCTCATGCATCAAGAACGAATTCCCTTTATAGTCCCATTTAATCTTTATTGTCTTCTTTTCACATTGTTTCACTCCCTCTCTCTCTTCCTCTTTCTTCTTTTATCTCATAACTGAACTGAACTAAATTGAAATAAAATGAACTGCGCAATACATCTGAGAGCTTGGGGGGTCAACAGGAATCATGAAATATAATAAAGGCATGGATAAAACATAAAGCACTGTACTGCGCGGTTACTTTTCGAACATAACTGACATTGTATCCCAAATTATGAATGAATGAGACCTTCGGAAGAGCATTAGAGGAAATTGCAAGAGTGAAAAGGAAGAGAAAGAGAGTGAGAGGGAGGGGAGACATAGAGTGAGCAACGGGGGGGGGGGGATAATTGAGAGTGGGCACTGTACGCTTTTGAACTTTTGAATTTTGCTTTGTGGCGCCCATTGTCTGCTTGGTCGTCATTCAACGATGCGTCGTCTCTTACCCACATGCGAGAGCGGTCGCATGACTACAATACACGCACGAAATTAGACACGATTAATTAGCTATCTGCATACACAGTTACTCTTGCCACCTATGAAGTCGCAACACGACACCTCAGCTAATTCGCTTGTGGCGCAGGTTGATCTTGGTATCAGACCGTCCGAAGGGATGATGAGGATGATGCGAATAATAACACACACACACAAGAGACATTACAGTTTGACCCTGTAATTGAACGTGTTTCTCCTCTAATACTCTTTCCGAAGGTCTCCTTCATTCATTTTCTGTGACTGTTTGATGAAATGTTAGTTATGGCCAATGATATCATGCAGTACAGTACCGTATGTTTCATGCATTACTTGAGTGTTTGACATGATTATTATTGACACCTGAAGCTGTAGATTGCAGATATGAGATATAAAGGAAGAGAGAGAAGGAGAGAGAGGGGAGGGGGGGGGGTAGAGAGATTGAAACAATATGAAGCAGAAGACAGTGGAGAGGAGAAAATAGGAATGAAAAGGAAATCACAGGGGCCGCGGAACATTTTTCATTGTGGGGGGGGGGGGGGCTGCAGCCCCCCCCCCCCCCAGCCCCCCCCCCGGTTCCGCGGCCCCTGAATCAGCTCTTACAGTTAACAGTATTATAGTCTGTATACCGACGATGGTTCCGTAATATGTCGAAAGAGGTGACTGTGAAAGGGGTAACCTATATCTCTTGAACTCAAGGAAATGAAGTAGCGTAGAATTAGTAATTCATATGTTCAATAGAAAAAAAAAAAGTACACTGTGTTAATGGACTTTTATTATGTTGGCTCACATTTTCAAGTAAACGCCTAATCGCGTGATGATACAGAGTAACTACAGGCAATACAATGAGAACGTTGGTGACAGGGCACTTGCATCACATAAATAGTATGCAACATGCGAATATCACAGCGTGCTGGATGCAGACTGAGGCCATGGACACAACAAACAAACAAACAAACAAAGAATCAAACAGACATAAAAACAACAAGAACAACACAGGCGTTACCATGGTAAATTTTCGCAATACACCAGGCAGTGTCAGGATATCAAGCGTGTTTCAGCAGGGGTTCCCCTTTATCATACCGGCGTGATACCCGCTCGCTCATGATATACTAGTATTCAAAGTCACATTCGCCGAGATGAAATAACAGCGCACTGAATGCGTGTACATTGATACACGAGTAGTAGATGTCATTACAAACAATACCTTGATGGGATTTTCCCTTTCCGTTCCCCCAATCCCTCCCAATGGATTGAGATGCACAAAATAAATGAGAAATGACAGATGCCATTTGTGACCTTACATTACAAAAACAAACAAAAAGTCGCCCGACATGGATTTTTAGTTCAGGACAGATTCTTAAAGAGCATACTCTAAGCTTTAAAATAATGTGTAACTCATATCAAAATGGACTCTCCTAACCTATTTAAATACATTGTACTAGAAAGAAAGTGCACACTCTGGGAAAGTGCAAACTGAGAAAAGAGGCTCTGAAGTACAGTCTATTCAAGCGCTTAATCTTTACCGAGCCACGCTAGCTGTGCAATGACAGGGACAAAACACAGGATGCAAACCACCGGATCAAAAACAATGAAGGGATTATGAGATTAGGCTGAAATCAAGCATGTTTTTTTCAAAACATTCTACCCATGATTAATGCCAACTTTCAAAGCAGCAGAGTCATCCTTTCTAAAGTTATTAGACTTGAAAGTGAAGAGTGTGTAAAAGATTTCAAGAAATGAAAAGGGGACGCTAAGACATACCTGATCACTCTATTCTGCCCCCAAAAATGAGTTGTAGAAAAACTGCTGAAAAAACTACAGAATGATGTAGAAGAAGAATAGCTCTTTCAGAAAATATGAAAAACTTAAGATTGACTCGGTTGACCCATTTCAAGTTTGTGAGTCCTGACGTGAAATCGAGTGGTGCGACTTTTTGTTCGTTTTGTGATGCACGGTCACATTTATTCTTATTAACCACATGAATGATCCTCACCAGATAATGACCACTTATTGTATTGAAATTGTCCACAAACAGTATCATTTTGCAAAAACATGAACCTTCAAGTTGATGCAAGCTAAGGTTTTGCTACCGCTGTTCCTCTTTTCTTTTATGACGTTATCATCAAACTTTTGCAAAAAGAAAAAACAAAAAACACACAATCGAGCAAATCAAATATAGAAAGTGATGATGAGAATACATTGATATCTTACATTCTATATGGATATCGCTTTCGCCAGGAACAAAAATCAACTTTAATATGCCCGAATTCGTTCATCATTCCGTTTATACTTCAAATGGTTTTCTTGAATGTAAAGTTACATATTTTAAAGATTCCAAACACTTTATATGATTGCACCTATATATGCAATGAAAAAAATGCATGTTTACTAGGTTTGATAATAGTATTGAACCTGATCATCACTCATATGACCAACAGAATATTTTGAATAAATGCAGTACCTTTCATAACAATTATTTTGCTAATTCTCTTCAAATTACTTGGATACGTCCAGCAAACATTCCTCTAAATCAAGATTCTATCGACGTACACCTTAACTTTGAAATAACTATGTTGTTTAGCCTTCGTTTGTTGATTGGCACAGATGTCTGGAAATTCACTGCTAATGAATAGAGACTACCTCATTACCCTAATCCTTATTGTGTCACCACGTTTTTCATTTTGGACTGAGACACAAAGTTACACCTGAATGGGCTTGCTGACTCTATACAAAACTAAATCAAGTTTGGATGGATTCCTGAGGAAAACGCTTCGCAAATCAAACGAAAAGTGTCTGAGCACATAACGGTTACCTGCATAAATTGTATTGTGTAGTATGCACATGATCTACGTTCTCGACAAATCTAGTTGTTTACTCGATACCAAGTACGTTTTATAGCTTAATTTGACTGAGAAAGAGGATCATCACTCGCGTATTTAACACGCTCTATTAACATACTCTGTCCATGATTAATGCCAACTTTCAAAACAGTAACATTATCTTTTCGAAAGTTATTAGACTTGAAAGTGAAGAATGTACAAAGGATTTTAAGAAATGAAAAGGGGCCTCTAATTCAAACAGGGGGGCCTGTTGCATAAAAGTTACCATTGTGGTAACTTTGCCATCCAATGGTAGCTACCATGGCAGCAGTACTCAACAGCCAATCCAAATCAAGAATTCCATGGAAGTTACCATTGGATGGCAAAGTTACCGTATAGTAACTTTTATGCATTGGGCCCCTGATCATTCCACTCTCCCCAAATAAAGGGGTTGTAGAAAAACTGCTGAAAACACACTTTCCCATTCGTGTTATGATCGCAAACTAAAGAATGACGTAGAAGAAAGATAGCTCTATCAGAAAATATGAAAAACTCAAGATCGACCTCGTTGATCCATTTCACCTGTTTTGAGTCTTCACCTAAAATCAAGGGGTGCAACTTTTTGTTTGTTTTGTGGTGCAAGGTCACATATATAGTTTTATGGGGTTTTGATACAATTTTCATGAAATAAATGCAAAAATTGTGATTGTTTTGTCATTTTCAGTGCCCCCTTAAAATGATAGCGTCAAGAGTCACCGACCCCATGGCAGGAAAAGTTAGTTTGCAGGCAAAAACCCTTGTTTGTCGAACAGAAGTTTGCGCGCGCCAAGACTTCTACACGCACAACTGGCACTGGAGCCTGCAGCAGTGCCAGTGGTGCGTGTAGTAGTCTTGACGCACGCAGACTCAATACAAGTAATAAGGCCTTGTCGCAACTAAAGTGGCCTATAAAATTTTATTGATACCACAATTTGGCGCCACATACTACCTAGGGGTCTTCCAGAGTGTCCAAACAACCACCCCATGCAGTCAAACCTTTTCTGCGGGGTGGGTTGAACGAAGTCATTTTTTCTGGGTCCCTGCGCCTTGACTATCGGAGAACTGGGGGTTTGTTCTACCTCATGCAATGTACTGCTCAACTCTTTGGTCTTTAAGATCCGAATTTAATCATGCTACTATAAACAAATTGCATAAACGTGTTGGTTATAATATGGTTAATGGATATACTTGGGATACCCCATCTGATCAAGTGTTATAAAACCTCGGGTGGTGTACTCTCAAAATACTATTTAAGAAAAATATCGCCATCATGATGTACAAATGTGTGAATAGCACTGCTCCATCAACATTGTGTGAAAGGTTCTGCTTTAACGACAATATATCTTTGCGGATAACTCGCAATTCAAACAGAAAATCATTAAGGAAGCCACTGTGTAAAACAAATTTCTATCAAAAAACCTTCATCAATATCGGAGGAGAACTATGGAACTCTCTTCCTGACGAATGTCGAAATGCAAATTCGCTTTCCATATTTAAGAGTGAGTTGGGTCGTGTTACATCTCTACTGTAATGTCAAGCTAAAAACTGTACGTACCCCAGCTCAGTGTAACAATCTCGCCACAGCCATGTCCTTTACGTTGCATTTATTTTGTACTTGTCGTATAATGTTGTCTTCTACGCTCTTGCCGCGCAATGCACCTACATACTCAAACACTCATCGTACTTACAAACCTACATACACACACACACATACACAAACATATATAAACATCTACATAATCATAACTCTTCAGTACACTACCATAGCATTGGCAGATCTGTAATTTCAGTTGTTTTTTAATTGAATTGAAACTGTGTTATTTCATTGCAGTTACATAAATATTTGCATAATTATATTGATGATTTTACAGTTCATTTACGATGTCTAATAATGTCCATTGAATTGTTGTATTCAGTTTAGATTATTGTTTAATGATTTATACACTGTATATTCTATAACATTTTACAGCTAAATGTGTTATATTATTCATGCAATTTTGCGTATCTGTAATGTTCTGTATCGTACATTTTATGTGTTGTTTTTAAAAAGGGCCTTGCTGAAAACCAGACCTTGCTGAGCAAGCAACCCTTTCAAAATATGTGAAGTAAACTAAACATTAAAGAAATGAGCCGATGTGGTCACGCAATCGAAAGTGTACGAGGGAGTGAGCGATTGTGTAGGCGGGACATGTCAGGTTATTGGCCAATGAAACAAAGTTCTATGGAGACGATTAAAGGTTTGGAAACCTTAAGGGGGGGGGGGGTTAACAAGCGACCCCCTTTGGTATCTTGTCTATTGTGGCCTGTCTAAAGGAGTCCCCCATTTCCCTTTTCTTTTTAAGCTCCTCGTCAGTGCGCATGCTTCTGTGCGTCAGCAACTTTTAGTGGGAGGAGCGAAAAACACTGGGCTCCTTCTTGCCACTGGTGTACCTATTTAAGCCGCCCTTCTTTTGTTTTTATTGTTTCTGCTCCGACCAATCAGAGGCAAACAACTGTTAGGCAAAGAAAAAAAAAACATCTGACCACATTAGATTCATCTGTGGCCCAATTGGCGTGCAGAAAGACATTGGTCTTGCAGTTCTCTTGGGCAAGGGAGTCTCCAAATAAAAGGCAGGGCAGCATTAGTTTAGAACTCACTTGCCCTCACTTCGAAGCTTCACATCCTTCTCTTTGCGGGACCAGAGCTGCACTTGAACAAAAGGGTGAGTGTAGGTTACGTCTTGTACGTGTCAGAGTTCAGTACTCGTGTGTATAGGTAGGATAAACCTTTGGGATTCATCGCCCTGGACATGAACAGTTTGCTAGCATGTAATTTTCCTCTAAAAGAATTAGACCAAAAAAAAAAATGCAGATTAAAAAAAATTGTACTAAGGTACGGCAACGTGGTAGATAATATCTTGTAAGTACTGTCCATTGTGAGCAGGTTTTGTATTTGTTGTTCAAATTCACTACACAAAAATGTCAGGTTGTGAGAGTGCATTTTTTTTTCCGTGATTACCAGATAGACAAAACGAAAGATTAGTCTTTCAATGCCGTCTCTCAGGGCACCACAAGTAGTTACGCCCTACAAGTGTGTGTTTAATGTCTGTGCGTGCGTGTGTATGTGTGCGTGCGCGCCAGCTACATAATTTCGTATTACACACGAACACACACAGACGTTTAGTGTTGTTAGCAACAGAGGGCAGCATGACATTAACCAGAAAGTCCACGAGACTCCCGCAGATTTTAGTTGAACAATTCACCACGATGATCTCCATTCGCTCGTCTGTCAATGTATTCGGGGAAGATCACCATTAACATCAGATATAACGCTGCAACAGTGGTCACGATGCTCATTTCCAACTGAAATTTGTTATCGACATAATCAAATGCAAACGGGTTGTTAGTGGGGTGACGTCAGTAATCTAAAAAAAAAACCCGTAAAACAGTAGGAACACTGAAAAAAGAGCAATAAAATCTTCCAAAGTTAAGTTTCAAAGAAGAATCAGCTTATAGGTTGGTCTTTCCTTCGACAGGAGTTAGACCCAGAGCTATTTACCTATCTTCATTTCAGATTTCCATTGTTAGCCTTAGGTGATTCAGCTGAACTAGGGTGATTAATTCAGTTTGTGTTCCACTCATAAATTCGTTGAGCTTGTCCTTTCCATGATTTCAAACTTCAATGTTGGCACTCAACCTCATATTATCGCCCTTTGTCTCAGAGTATTCGCTCCTCCATTATCGGTTCTGCCTTGGAAGTTTCTGCGCCTGATCCCGTCATGGCTGATTCAACTCTGGAAAAACTCAACAAAGAAGGTTGCTGGTTTCATTGAATCATCGATCCTGTTGTTTCAGTAGACTAACCACCAACACAAGTAAGTGTCAGCATGGCTTTGCCGTAAAAGTCTCTTTCTCATGAAGTAAGCCACGTAATCATGAGTGTAATGATGGCTACCGTTGTTGTTGCTTTTTATGCCTCCGCCACGAAGTGGTGCCGGAGACATTCTGTTTTCGGGTTGTCCGTTCTTCCGTCCGTCCGTCCTTCCGTTCCTCAGTCCGACAGTCCGTCTTTCCGTTAGGCCATAATTAATTTTGTGGACAGCGTAACTAAAAAATCTGTTTGAGGTATCGTCATGAAACTTGGCAAGTATGTGCATTAGGGAGTAAAGTTGTGCCTATCAATTTTTGGGTGCACATGCTCAAGATCAAAGGGCAGAAAGTCATGGTTTTAATGTTCAAAAATGTTGAAAAATCTATGTAATGCCTAAAGATATTTTCCTTAAAGTTAGTGTATAGATGTATCACCCAATTAAGATTCTCTTAGGAGAGTTTGGAGTCCTGAGGTTAAAGGTTAAAGGTCAAAAGGACAAGTAGACATGCTCACATTTCTTTTTTTTTTCTCTCCATATCTTGGAAATGGATCCAGACATCTTTATGGAACGTTGTATGTGTATATCATCACAAAACAAACAGAAAGTTGCCAGACATGAAATTTTAGTTAAGAGTATAATATTCTGAAAGAGCATAACTCCAATCAAATGGACTCTCCTAACCTATGTAAATATTGGAAAGAAAGCACACACTCAGGAAAATTGTGAACTAAAAAAAGAGGATCTGAAGTACAGTGTCTATTCAAGCGCTTAAAGGGCAAGTTCACCTTCATAGACATGTTGATAAGGTGAATGCAGCAATATTAATCGAAGACATCAGCAAGAGTTTGAGGAAAATCGGACAACCCGTTTAAAAGTTATGATTTTTTTTTTTACAAGTTTCTGCTTAGTCACTGCTGGATGAGAAGACTATCGCAAGTTGTAATGTCATGTGAGTACAACGACATAAAGAAAGTAATATAAAGACAATTCAAGATATGTTCACTTTTCTCGCATAATAAAAAGAACACTTGACTTCCCTCTTTCAGAAGGCAAAGGGGAATGATATCACCCTTAACATACATCAGTGACGAGTAGAGGAAATGTGCACTTTTTTTCAGAGAGTAAAAATTTGTAAAATTCTCGTTATAATTATTTTCCTTATATCATTGTACGCAAGCTGTTATTAAGCTGAAATTGTATTAATGTTTGAGTTTGTTTGTATACTAGTACTTGTTTTGGTGTAGTGGTTTATTTGTGTTATAAGTTATTCCATTTTTTGTACTTTGCTTTGATGTTCATGACACTTTTATCTGTACGTACTGTAAACAGGGCCCCTTGGTAGAACAGTTAACCAACTGAAAGGGCTACCCTGCTAAAAGAATATTGAAATAGATAAATAAAAAATACGCATGTGACATCTTACACTGTAGTAGTCTTCTCATCCAGCAGTGACTGTGCAGATATTTAAAAATTCATAACTTTTGAACGGATTGTCCGATTTCCCCAGAACTTTCATTGATTTGTTCTCCTAACATTGCTGCATTCACTCAATTCCCTCACATTGGTGTATGCATGTTTAACCAAATAGAGATTCTCTGGGAATTTTGTTTTTTGTTTTTGTTTTTGTTTTTGCCACAAAGGTCGTAGATCATATAAAAATTTTGAACGTTGCTTCTTCCTCCATATCTCGGAAGTGGCTCAAGTTATCGTGAAACTTGGTACATATTATGCATGCTCTGCCTGACAATGATTCTCTTATGAATTTTAGGGTCAAAAGTCAAGGGTCAAAGGCCAGATGAAAATGGTAACAATTCACTGTTCAATACAGAGATTGTACTTTTTCTCCGTACCTTGAAAATCACTGCATGCATAAACTTATGTCAAAGTCAAGTAAAAGTCCTAAGATCCCCAAATGCATGCTCTCTCATTCATCCAATAAAACCTAGGTCAAGGAAGGTGAACATTCAACACATTTGAAACAAATATGTCATTTTAATATTTAAAGAGTTTGTTTGCAAAAACAGATAAGTCCATTTTTGAAGATTTTAAAAGACGGTCTCTGTCATAAAGTACAAAATTACACCTTTTATTAAAATGACATATTGGTCACTATGTATAAAGGTATATATTTGAAGTTATGGTCGAAAGAAGCAAATATTGTCTTATAATTATCTTTGTTTTTCTTGACCGCAAATATCTCCATTTGACAAATATGGACGTATTGGTTTTTGCAAACAAACTCCATTTTGTCAATTTTGTGAAAATGTAATCATACATTGTCAACATGTACTATGGACTTAAATCATACATTATGGCGGAGGCATACCAGTCGCCATAGCGACATTTCTAGTTTCTTTGTGTGTTTGTTTGTTTGTGTGTGTGCTTGTGTGTGTGTAACTGTTGTTTACATGAAGCCAAACAAAAAGATAATTGTCTACAATATAATTGTTACCGTGCATTACAAAACGAATAAAACTTCGCACACACTGATTTTGTGTGAGGTCTGAAAATAGGTAAAAATGGGTAAACCTAGCCGATCTTGACTTTTTCATATTTTTCTTCTACACTATGCTGAAAGTTAGGATAATAGAACAGGCAGGAAAGTGTGTTTTTAGCAGTTTATCTCGAACTTATTTTTGGTAGAATAATGTGATTAGGTGTGTCTTTAGAGTCCCCCTTTCATTTCTTAAAAAGCCTTGTACACACTCTTCATTTTCTACTTTAATAACTTTTGAAAGGATGACGCTACTGCTTTGAAAGTTGGCATTAATCATGGACAGAATGTGTTGATAAGGCATGCTTAATTTCAGTCTAATTTGATGATCCCTCCATTGTTGTTACTCTGGTGGTTTACATCCTGTTTTTTGTCCCATTCATCGCACAACCAGCGCGGCTTGGCAAAGATTAAGCGCTTGACAAACATGCTTGAATAAACATTGCACTTCAGGGCCTCTTTTCTCAGTTCACACTTTTCTTGAGTGTGTGCTTTCTTTCCAATATTTAGATTATTTCATTATTTCATGTCTAGCGACTTTCTGTTTGTTTTGTCATCCAGGGTCACAATTACAAGGAATCGTGAAGAAGGAAACAAAAAGTCAGCTGAAAGTACTTTTAATAATGATGACAAAAAATCCGGCGTCCGAAGTCAGAAAAGTTCATGGGATAATGAGTACCGTAACAAACTGTATTCATAATGTAATGTTACCTATGTGACCTACCGAGTGTAGTATCTTGCTTAGTGTGTGTTCTGTGAGATGTGGTGTGTCTGCCGTAAAATAATGTATATGCTAACATTCGAGCGAACTTATCATTTCGCATCATTCGATATTTCTTATGGTAAAACACGGTATACCGAGTCACTAGCTATGATCGCATTTTTTTAATACGAGTATTCCATATACCTCATGCGAGAGTAATGATCTATCATAAATATTACCATGTGACGCACGGCTCGTTACCACCTCGTTGGCAATATGCATTAATTTTATAATCATAAGTTACCCTCTTTTCAAGATAAAATCTACTGATATGTACACAGCTATGAATGTGCTTTCTGTATAGATATTCAAGCAATTTGTTACTCACTTTGTGAATTAGTCCATGGGACAGGCTAGATATTGGTACCACCTGAGGTGGCCAATCCTTTGTGGTGTCATTTTGTTTGTTAGGCATAGATATGCTTATTAAGCTCTGATAGCATTTCCAAATGAGTAGCTTAGTCATATTATAAGCCCTTCTAACCAATTTGGTCTCGTTTTAATATCACTATATTCTGAATCGAGACTAACTGCGATATACAACGAACAGCCCTGTCCCCATAGTAGAGTCGCTTAGTGAGATTGCCGTTCAATGGCGGATACACGGTGGATAAAAACACTAAATTTGGAGAGATGAGCCCTCAGGACCTACTCATTGATGTTTGAGTAGAAGCCCTCTATAAATCTTTTATTTCATTTTGCAGAAAAAAATCGCGAGCATGAAACCTTTGTAAATTTCGCGAGGAGCTAATCTTCGCAAAAGCAAAATGCTTTATGTATCTGAGGGAGTAAAGTAACAAAAATGAGGTTCACATTTATTGTACTTTGTTCTTTTTTCATGGAACTGGAAAACATGAACATAATCTTGGATTTCCATGATCAACATAACATTAATTTTTGAAAACCGGAGGTGGTTGAATTAATTATAGTTTTATGAAGAGAAAAATGTTGTTGAGGTGTCACAGTGTGATGGATCGGTCCCTACTATTTTCAGTTTAGTTACGTATATAATATCAAAGGGGCTTGGAACGTTTTCTAGTGTCAAGGCGTGGGGGAGATCACTGACCCTTGAACACCCCCTCAACGGTTCGTAGCCCCCCCCCCTTAACATTAGAAAACGTTCTGCAGCCCCTTCAATATCGGATCTGTGTTTTATGCATATGTCGATACAGTTTTGAACTGGCAATAGTACATCACACTGTGACACCTCAACAGCGTTTTCTTTTCATAAATCGGTAATTGATTCCACCGCCTTCATGTTTCAAATAATTTGTTGATCATGGAATTCAAGTTTCATGTTTTCTAGTTCCATGGAAAAAAAATAATCAAATCTAAACTTCTTTTTTTTTTTACTTCCTCAGATAATAAATGTGACCGTGCATCACAAAACGAACAAAAATCGCACCCCTTGTCACCCCCAAGTCAATTAAGTTTCACATTCTACATTATTCTTAAGTTTGGGATCATAGAATGAATGGGAAAAATGCATTTTCAGCAGTTTTTCTACAACCTTTTTTTTTAGAGTAGTTAGATCAGGTATGTCTTAGAGGCACCTTTTCATTTCTTGATAAGCCTTTGCACACTCTTCACTTACCAAGTCTGATAACTTTTGAAGGGATAATGCTACTACTTTGAAAGTTGGAATTAGTCATGGACTTAATGTGTTGATAGCGCATGCTCAATTTCTATTTAATCTGGTCATTTCGTCATTGCTGTTACCCCAGTGGTTTACATCCTGTTTTTTTTTTCTGTCCCATTCATCGCACAGCTAGCACAGTTTGGTAAAGATTAAACACTTGAACATAGCCAGATAGACCCTGTACTTCGGAGCCTCTTTTCTCAGTTCATACTTTGCCAGAGTGTGTGCCTCCTTTCCGAGATTAAAGGTCAACAGCGTCCATTTCAATTGAGCTATACATCATTTTAAAGCTGAAAGTCTGTTCTTTCAGCATCTGCCCTTAACTTAAAAATCCATGTCTGGCGACTTTTCCATTTCAATTTTCAATTTCAATTTCAATTTGTCACCCTGCACCTCAAAACAAACAAAAAAGCGCCAGACATGAATTTTTAATTAAGACTATATTCTGAAAGAGCAGAATTTAAGCTTTAATATGATATATAACTCAAATCAAATGGACTCTCCTAACCTAATCTAAATATTGGAAAGAAAGCACAAACTCAGGAAAAGTGTGAACTGAGAAAAGAGGCTCTGAAGTACAATGTCTATTCAAGCGCTTAATCTTTACCAAACCGTGCTGGCTGTGCGATGAATGGGACAAAAAACAGGAAATAAACCACCAGAGTAATAACAATGAAGAGATTATCAGACTAAACTTAAATTAAGTATGCGTCATTAACACAGTCTGTTCATAATTAATGCCAACTTTCAAAGCAGTAGCCCTATCCTTTCAAAAGTTATTAGAGTTGAAAGTGAAGAGTGTGAACAAGGTTTTTCAGAAATGAAAAAGGGATTCTAAAGACACACCTAATCACACTATTCTACCAAAAATGTTCAAGATAAACTGCTAAAAAAAAATACTTTCCTACCCGTTTTATGATACCAAATTAATTTTAGCATAATGTAAAAGAAGACCCGCTCTTTCAGAAAATATGAAAAAGTCAAGTTCGGCTAGGTTGACCCATTTCCCTTATTTTCAGTCCTCACGCAAAATCAGTGTGTGCGACTTTATGTTCGTTTTGAGGTGCACGGTCACATTTGTTTCCATATTTCTCGATGAAAACAATACATTAACTATAACAAAATTAAACGAAATACGTGATATCCACTGGATACATACAGGTAGAATATTGCAAATACATAAAGCATATAGTCTGTGGTCGATCTACGAAGTTTGAAATCTGTGAATGAATACTAAAGAAATATGAAGGAACCTACTTAAAAGCGAGCTTGTTGAGCTTAGGTCCCATTAAAATCGAGTTAAAAATTAATATGGGGAGCACGGGTACAACAATGATTGAAACACAGAGGAAAACAAAAACAAAAAAGTACAATTATACAGTTTATTATAGCAAATTCTTCTCTAGTGCAGGTTTGGGGTACGCTAAGCCACATGCTGAAGGCGGATGAACCATTGTCGTTCTGGCATTAATAACAATATAAGTCAATAATGTAATAACAATGATACGGTTCAGACAGTATCAGAAATGTACACATTGCCTGTATTAAGAAGGGAACACATGCGCCTGCAAATCCAGAAAAAAAAAATGTCATTCAACAACCAGTTACACTGCAGTGAGAATAAAGATACCAGCTATTACCTCGCCCCAGCTGTCTTTAAAGAAGGAAGAATGTAAATGAACACAGTGACAGACTTTGAGGGCGCAAACAGCTGGGCTCTTAAAGTCTGGTTTAACATGACAACAGCCCTGGAGTCTTGAACAGCACAAAACAGAATTTCAATGAGCTGAATTCATGTAATTATTTATTTAATTATTATTATTAAGACAGTATCTAATACTGTCTTAATTTGCATGTAAAGGATGATAGTGATAAACAACCTGTGAATTCAGGGGGAGATCTTTCCAGCATTTCGGTCCCGCATACATAATTGTTTTCATTGCGAAAATTGTGCGAGTTCTTGTTGGTTTTGTGATGCAGGGTCACAAATGCAGTGTTATTTTCGCGACATGACATTTTCGCGAATTGGAGCTGACATTTTTTTTTTTTTTTTTGAAGTATGAAACTTCCGCGAATTTCCATTGGCATTAAATGTATTGTTTAGAATCACGCGCATTCTGCTTTTGCGAATATTAGCCCCTTACGAAATTTGCGAAAGTTCATGCCCGCGAAATTTTCTGCAAAATGTAATTCAGCCCACCTCCCTGTTCTCTTCCCACCTCCTTGTTTATACCATGAAAATAAAGATCTTACAGACCCAAGTCCAGGACTTGGGTCATTTCTACATTCATATTATAAGGCCCTCTCTCATCGCTTCTCTCAATTCACATAGCAGCCTATGCTGTATATGACTCAAAGAACGACCCAAGTCCATCACACGAAATGGCCTCACCACAATTAATGTAAATGTTAATTGTCATAATAATTATGTTCTAATTTGTATATACAATGTTGCTTCCCATCCCAGTCAAATGGAATATTATTGGACATGATGGAAAGGATATGAAGTTTGTTTTTTTTTTAAGTTTACTCGAAATGGCCTTATATGGACTTGGGTCGTTCTTATATTCAGATACTCAAATGTTCTTTGTTTTCAGGGTATTTTGACTGAGTGTACCCCATCCGGCATTTCTAGTAAAATTTTAAGGGTGTCATTTTGTAGAGTATCAAATACTATACATTATTTATAGGTGCCAAATTTCAGAGGGATTGGTCGAAAAACCTGGAAATTATCAACGGGCAAACTGTGCCTGTCTTTAGTCACGGAGCGTCAGAACAAATTTGGTATTGTTCGGGTTAATGGCTTGAATCCTATGACTAAGCTACTACTCTGGAAATGCTATCATAGCAAAGAATAATCCTTAGATATATGTCACTTCAAAATACACAACTAGAACTTGCCACCTCAGGTGGTACCAATAACCCATTTTCGGGTCTTGGCCCATGGACTAAATAGTGTTCTGAAGGAGGCATTTATACGGGTGGTGTTCATGTTGTTGTTTTTTAAATGTAAAATATATTTCTAAATATGTTGAAATTTATTATCTTTTCTTCCGGTTAGAAAAGTTATCCTATCCTTTCTTTTTTTTTGTATAATGTAATATATTCAATTCAATTCAATTCAATTAAATTCTATTCAATTTGTTGAAAAAAAGATAGACGTTTCATTTTCTTTGGTATCCAGAGAATAAGGTTGCATAATCAAAACAAAGTAAAATGAGAAAATACCAGTTGTGGAACCCTGGAGTAATAATACATTGTCATTAAAACTGACTGACTGAAGTGATAAAGATAATATATAGGCACTACGCAAAACATCGAAAAATGGAGGGACCCACTAAAAAGACTATGTTGGCCCGTCAGGTACAAAATGTCAAATAGAAAAGTAAACTGATGCAAAAAAGGAAAAAAATAAAGTTGTAAAAAAAGTCTGGAAGCTCACTAAGAAGACAGAGAAACAAACAGACACTCATACACTCGTGAATGAACATTAAACGAGACTTGGACGACGAAACTAAAATAAAAAGAGACAAAGAGACAGGACAAAACAAAATGAGACACGACTAACATGACAAGAAGACAAATACAACGGATAAAAAGCATAACAGATCCAGCGATCCTCGACAGAATTATATCCAAGAAAATAATGGAAGTGTGAAAAGGATACGAAAATATAGAGAAATAGAGAGAAATAGATGCAGAAATAATATAAATAAAAACAAATCTACTCAGTAATGAGGGTGGGATTTCACGGAGCACGCGAACGATTTGCGAAGAACGCGAATGGCAAAATCCAGCATTCGTATTTTAGTCTGCAAAAGATCGCCAAACGAACGTAAGGGTTCGGAAGCGTCGTCAACTGTTCGCGAATGTCGCTTTTACTTCGGCAAGAATTTCAAAAAAGTTTGATTTTTTTTTACGAACCCTTTCCGCACACTTGGTCGTGATTTGCTGGTGAATTATTCTCGAAAGTGTCTTCAAAGCCTCGTTATATGCGCAAGACCTTCGCAAGACACGCGCGATGTTCGCAAAATGTTCGTGCAACCCCCAACAGACTCCGAAACTTTGGAGAATGTCTCGCGTATGTTAAGCGAAATCTGCGAAGTTTTTCCGATCATTTTACGACGTAATCGCAAACTGTTCGCGTACCTTTTGAGACATTCTCGCGAACGTTTAGCGCACGTTTGGTGGATGTATGACCTATACGTTTTCTACAAATAAAAATCGTAGCATACATCTAAACATCAAACAATTATCAACAACTACAGTAACAAAAGAAAGAGAAAGAAATGTTTGACATACCAAAAAAAAATCGCAGAGTACACTTAATATTAATCTGAAGTATGCAAAAGTTCATTTGAACTATAGAGATTATGTGTTGGAGGAACTGCAAAAAAAAAAAAAAAGAAAATCAAATGCTTTAGCCTACTAGTGGAGATAGGTCCTGGGGGAAAAATGTAGGCAAGCACAAGATAGAAAAATTAGAGAAAAAGAAAGGAGAAATAGAGGAAAGAAAAAAAAATCAACTCAAGACAGCTTTCCACTCTCCTTGGGTACATTTCATCCAATGATTATTGAAAGATTTTCGTTGTTCGCATTTCCGTCGCGTGTTCTTCGTGTATGTAACATGCTGTACTTTAGCAATCATACACACGACATTTGCACATACGTCGTGGAAACTTCGCGCAAATTGTGCAAGAATAGTTTTCGGCTTCATTGTCGGAACGCATTCGGAGAAAAACTTTTCCGAATGTTGGATTTTGTCATTCGCGTCCTTCGTAAATCGTTCGCGTGCTCCGTGAAATCCCACCCTAAGGGTCTCTGGTAAACAGGGACGAAAAAAAGTACATGGCAGTATATTATCTGTAACGCAAGCTCTTCGAAAAGGAACCAATATAAGCCCACAGGCTAAATCAATTATGTGGGATCATGAAATTGTAATAGAAGGGACTTTAATCTCCTTTTGAATGAATACATGGAGGGGGCTTTTCTTTCTATCATTCAAAAAATTCCAGAATAGATAAATGTGTGCTTAAGTGTGTGCTTTAATACCAAAGATCGTAAATACCAAAGAGGTAAATGAATTCATTGGAACGTGGAGTGGAATACTTATGGAATGATTAATTTCTTAGAAACATAGAATCGAAAATGGACGGTAGTGAGTTGTTGGTGTACATGTACATAGGTTGTCCCAAATTTGATAAAAAACAAATCTTTAATTCTTAACAGCCTGTTAGAAGCAAAAAGCAAATTGTATTGGAGGATATGGAAGGAAAACAGATGACACGGAGAGCTTTTTTCTTTTTGCAGAAGGGACACTCTATCTAGTAGGTTCTGGTGAATGTTGCCCAAAACTAAAACACCTTAATTTAGATAAGGCAATATCAATGACAAATATAACATACGTAATGATTTCTGAGGAATATACAATTTCATTCTAACGCCTATAAAACGCGAAAATGTGACTTTTTGAACAAAAAAATAAACACCAAGAAATGCATTGGTATCGTCAGCAGAGTGGAAAAAAGAAAGTACTTAAGATGCCTGACAAAAATCATTTGTATGATAAACAATAAATGATAGTGGCCCTAATAAACTTCCCTGTGAAAAGCCACATTTTACTTCTCATATTACTTCATAATTGTCTTTGATTGTAACAAATTGTCTTCTATTTCCTATATGAAGAGCTTGCTTTCAAAAGGCGCTAAATCCATTGAAAAATGATGAATTTAGCGTCTTTTGGAAGCAAGCTCTTCATATATATTGTCTGTAAAATATTGAGTGGATTTAATGAATAACTTCATTGGTAGTGTACTTTGGTTGTTCAGTGTACTTTGAATGAGTGATTTTTCTTTTTTTCTTTTTTGGTGTTAGGTTAATGTTCCTGAAACAGCTGATATAATGTATATGTTTGCAAATGTATGTATATTTGTGTCACTGTCAATTGTGTTGTCATAGTACATTGTGTGTTTTTTTTCTTGCACTTACCTGCCTGTCATTTGAATGTGGGAAGGTAGTAATCTAGAAATGTTTTCTACATGGTTTGATTTGTGAAGAAATAAAGTATAAAGGAAATAAAGTAAAGTCAGAATGGTTTCAGACGCCTCGTCTGGTCTACACAATAATATGTCTAATCTACAGTGATAATAAGAGTAAGGAAACATTATGAATATCCCAGGCAGGTCGCTTTTAATCTAATCCTTAACGTTGTGCACTATTCAAACAGCTGGATATCTTGTATGGACAAGATGTAAAGGATGTAAAGGATGATAGTGATAAACAACCTGTGAATTCAGGGGGAGATCTTTCCAGCATTTCGGTCCCGCATACATAATTGTTTTCATTGCGAAAATTGTGCGAGTTCTTGTTGGTTTTGTGATGCAGGGTCACAAATGCAGTGTTATTTTCGCGACATGACATTTTCGCGAATTGGAGCTGACATTTTTTTTTTTTGAAGTATGAAACTTCCGCGAATTTCCATTGGCATTAAATGTATTGTTTAGAATCACGCGCATTCTGCTTTTGCGAATATTAGCCCCTTACGAAATTTGCGAAAGTTCATGCCCGCGAAATTTTCTGCAAAATGTAATTCAGCCCACCTCCCTGTTCTCTTCCCACCTCCTTGTTTATACCATGAAAATAAAGATCTTACAGACCCAAGTCCAGGACTTGGGTCATTTCTACATTCATATTATAAGGCCCTCTCTCATCGCTTCTCTCAATTCACATACCAGCCTATGCTGTATATGACTCAAAGAACGACCCAAGTCCATCACACGAAATGGCCTCTCCACAATTAATTTAAATGTTAATTGTCATAATTAGATGTTTCTTGAACATAGAAAGAGAGAGCAACACGAAGGTGGTGTAAATTGTGTAATTTGACTCCAATTTGCTGACATTTACTGTCTCTTGTGAATACTTGACTACAGTTATCATGGAATAACACAACAAGGATCTACTTGGGAGTCATGTACACCAGTTTGTGTGTTTATAGTACCTGAATTTGGGATGCTGAAATCTGAACTGTGAGTATATCTCTGGTAGCCCGAGGATAGCTCAGTCCCAAACACCTTTTTCTGTGTACCTCTGGACTTGACTGTGAAACTGGTTGCTTTGCCTACGTGTAATACATTGGTCATTGCTAGCCTGCACACGACATCGGGTCAATGGCCTAAGTAGCCCATTGTTTGCAGTTTGTCGCTAAACAGGTAATCCCCATTCACCCTGAGTTTTAGCCTGGAGCTGGGCTAGGTTGCTAAACTCCAAACAAAATAGACTTTTCTGGACTGCTGACAGAGACCACTGAACATGACTGCCAGGAACAAAAAGCTGATTAGGGAACTACTTGAGGATGACGAGTTCCTGAATGCTGTTGCTGGCTTGGTGTCAAGTGCTATTGATACCAAACTGGCTGAATTGAGGTCAAACATTGAAAAACAAGATGGCGTCATTCATGACATCCAGTGCAAGCTCGATGCTGCCCAACAGCAGGTGAAAAAGCTTGAGACTCAACTGCAGTCCAGCGCTAACAACACCAGGAAACTCTCCTTTGATCTCAACAAGCAGGAGCAGTACTCCCGTCGGAACTGCGTGAGGGTCTATGGAATCAAGGAGAGCCCGCACGAAGATACTGACTCCCTAGTGTGTCAGATGGCGAGGGAAAAACTCAATGTTGATCTCCAACCACATCACATAGATCGCAGCCACCGGATCGGAAAGCAGAGGAATCCCAAGGATTCGGGTGGACCCGCTCCTCCACGGCCTGTCATTGTGAAGCTCACGAGCTACAGGTATCGTCAGATGCTGATCACAAAAAGGAAGTCGTTGAAGAATACCGGCATGGGAATACAGGAAGACCTCACCGAGTACAACAGCAAACTCCTGAAAGCGGCACAGCAACATGTGAAGGTTCAGGCTGCATGGTCTGTGGATGGACGCATCTTCGTCATACTGCATGGGAATGGCCAGAAAACAAGGAAGAAAATCATCAACTGCACTGAAGACTTAAGCTACCTATAACTTACCTGCTATACTTACCTGTCTCTTGAACTGAAGACCAGTCAGCCTGTTGAAACTGAACACACATGATGTATACCTACACAAGATAAAAGCTCTTTTATAATAACATATAGGTATTACTTTTGAAAATTTAAATGGATATGGATTACAGAGTTAATAATTTCAAAATGTGTACTGACTCCAACATCTCTCGTTGCACGTTTCACTCGCTCTCCTATTTTTTTTCTGTAAGATTTCTTTTGTATGATTTCCTTTTTTATGTGTGTGTTTTCTTCCATGTTTGTTCACGTTGAGGATGGTAGATGTGTTGTTTGTGTTATGATTCTTGAATCGGTATATAACGTAGAGTGTATCAATACTATGCTTTTTCAGTTTATTGCCAGAACAATGCTGTCGTATGTTTATTTCCGCTCATTGGAGATATACCAACTCAATCTTTTCCGACATGAATAATCCATTCACTAGCATCGATCCTGATTTTCACTTGTTTAATACCCACAGTTCATTTAATTGTTTTACCTCCGATGAATTTAATGTGCATTGCAAATATATCTCAGAACTTAGTATGATTCATTTTAATGCCCGTAGTCTCCCGAAGAATTTTGAAGATATATCCATATTTTTGTCCTCACTGAAGCACTCTTTTAGTATAATCGCAATATCAGAAACATGGATATGTAAAGACCCTGTGATTCCATTTAATTTACCCGGTTATACTTTCATTCATTCAGATAGAGTTTTTGGTCGTGGAGGAGGTGTTGGTCTCTTTATAAAGAATGATATTTTTTTTCAAATTCGATCGGATATTTTGTTTTCAAGTGAAATTGATAAAGGTATTTGTGAGTATTTGTTTATTGATTTTGTACATGATAACTCCAAGTACACTGTTGGTGTCATTTATAGAAAACCGGACTCAAATGTTGACGATTTCATAGAATTTTATTCTGAAGCCCTCTGTACTGTAACGAAGGAACATAGAAATATATTTATAACAGGTGATTTTAACGTAGACCTCCTTAAGTATTTAGAAAATCAAGATGCTTATAAGTTCTTAATTGCTAATTTTTCATTTGGGTTTGAACCCCTTATAAAGAGTGCAACTCGCGTTACTTTAAACAGTGCAACTCTTTTGGATAATTTTTTCACAAATGTTATGAATTGTCAATTATGTTTTGGTACATTTAGTAATGATATTACAGACCATTTACCTATATTTCTAATGTTGAATAAGATAAGGAAAAACAAAAACATTAATCAGAATTATTCCCGTAAAATAACAGATGAAGGAATTTGTTTATTGAATGAGAAACTGATTAGTGCAGATTGGTCAGCAGTATATGATACTTCCAATGCAACTGCAGCATATGATATATTCATTGCGAAATTGACTCTTTTATACGATGATATATTTCCCTTAATGAAAGTAAAAAAGAAAAAGATTCGCAAACCGTGGATAACTCCTTTTCATCTTCGGTGTATAAATAAGAAGCATAAATTATATAAGAAATTTTTATGTGATAGGTCTTTAACAAATGAAAAGAAATATAAAGACTATAGGAATAAAGTTAATAATATATTACGACACGCCAAGAAAAAATTTTATTGTAATAAATTAAATGAAAATAGAAATAATGTGAATAAAACTTGGTCTGTTATAAATTCATTGCTTAATAAATCACCAAATGAAATGCCTACATTTTTTATAAGAAATGAAGAAAAAATAACAGGTTCTCAAATGATTGTAAACAATTTTAATTCATATTTCACAAATATTTGTAATGAAACATTATCATCTTTATCAAAACCTAGTTCTGATATGCATTTTAAAGATTATCTCCAAAGTGATTTTTTCCATTCTTTATTTCTTAACCCTACCACAGAGAGTGAACTTTTGGAAATTTGTAATGCTTTAAAAACAACGTATTCTTGTGGTTTTGATAATCTAAGTTGTAATATTTTGAAACAGATAATATTTTCCATTGTTAAACCTCTTGTTTATATATTTAATTTGTCTTTAAGTTCTGGTGATGTCCCAATAAAATTGAAAATTGCAAAAATTATTCCAATATACAAGAAAGATGACCCGCATTTATTACAAAACTATAGACCTATATCAGTTCTCCCTGTCATATCAAAACTACTTGAAAAGTGTATATATACCCGTCTGTATTCTTTTCTAATAAAATTTGATATACTTTCTAATTGTCAATATGGCTTCAGACGAAATCATTCAACCACTCATGCTGTTATAGATTTGCAAGATAAGATTATTTCTGCTTTAACCCTTAACAAATATGCTATTGGAATATTTATGGATTTGTCAAAAGCTTTTGATGTTGTTGATCATAATATTCTTTTATATAAGTTAGAACATTATGGGGTACGTGGGACACCTTTACTCTGGTTTAAAAATTATTTGTCTGATAGATTTCAATATACATCATTTAAGAATTGTTCCTCAAATTATTCATTAATAACCCGTGGTGTTCCGCAAGGTTCTATTTTAGGTCCTTTATTGTTTTTGATTTATATTAATGATATTGTTCAAAGTTCTACTATGTTTAAGTATGTGATGTATGCTGATGATACTACTTTGTTTTATACTCATCCAAGTTTGATTGATATTGAGATTAAAGTTAATCAGGAGTTAGATAAAGTTAGTAATTGGTTTAAAGTTAATAAATTAATTGTTAACTTTGTTAAGACAAATTATGTTATATTTCACCGTAATGTTTGTGATGATAAATATATTTTTGATGATGTGTTATGTTCTATTGATTCTGTTCCTCTAAAGAAAGTTGATTCGGTAAATTTTCTTGGTGTTTATATTCAGAGTAATATGCATTGGGATGTACATATAACGAATGTAGCAAATAAGGTATCTAAATGTGTAGGTATATTATATAGATTGAAAAATATTCTTCCAGAGTTTGCACTTTTTTTGCTGTATAATACATTTATGCTTCCGTATCTTAATTATTGTGTATCTGTATGGGGCAAATATAATAAAACCAAGATAGAAGTTTTACATAAATTGCAGAAAAAAGCATTACGAATATGCTCTGGTAGTCATTATTTTGCTCATTCGGCTCCTCTTTTTCGTAAATTTAATACTTTGAATATATTTGATTTGTATACTTATAATACCGCTGTTTTGGGATTTTATTATTTCAAAGATATGTTACCTCATAATATTTCATGTATGTTTTCAACTAATAATGAAATTCACAAATACAATACACGAAATTGCAATAGATTTCATATGTGGGTAGTAAAAACAAATCTGGTTTCAAACTCTGTACGTCACCAATTTCCGTTAATCTGGTATTCGATTCCTAGAGATATTTGTTCATGCAATAGCCTGTTCTCTTTTAAGAAATTTTTGAAAATATACCTTCTAGCAAATCACACATAGTCATAGTCAATTTATCATATCATTTGTCTTATGTTTTTGTTTTGTTTTGTTATGTTATGTTTTGTTGTATTTGTTGGTTTTCCGTCCATGACTACACTTTGTACCTTAAAAATCAATTATTCTGTGCATAATCGTAAGGGAACTTACTTCACAAGGCCTTTTTGGCTTTTCTCAAGTTCTCTTTTTTCATTTTCACTGTTATATGTAAATGATTGATTATCCTTTTGTGTATTGTAAAATCCAATACTGTTGTATTGTTTTATCCGAAAATGAGATGAATAAACGAATTGAATTGAAATAATAATTATGTTCTAATTTGTATATACAATGTTGCTTCCCATCACAGTCAAATGGAATATTATTGGACATGATGGAAAGGATATGAAGTTTTTTTTTTTTAAGTTTACTCGAAATGGCCTTATATGGACTTGGGTCGTTCTTATATTCAGATACTCAAATGTTCTTTGTTTTCAGGGTATTTTGACTGAGTGTACCCCATCCGGCATTTCTAGTAAAATTTTAATGGTGTCATTTTGTAGAGTATCAAATACTGTACATTATTTATAGGTGCCACATTTCAGAGGGATTGGTCGAAAAACCTGGAAATTATCAACGGGCAAACTGTGCCTGTCTTTAGTCACGGAGCGTCAGAAAAAATTTGGTATTGTTCGGGTTAATGGCTTGAATCCTATGACTAAGCTACTACTCTGGAAATGCTATCATAGCAAAGAATAATCCTTAGATATATGTCACTTCAAAATACACAACTAGAAATTGCCACCTCAGGTGGTACCAATAACCCATTTTCGGGTCTTGGCCCATGGACTAAATGGTGTTCTGAAGGAGGCATTTATACGGGTGGTGTTCATGTTGTTGTTTTTTTAAATGTAAAATGTATTTCTAAATATGTTGAAATTTATTATCTTTTCTTCCGGTTAGAAAAGTTATCCTATCCTTTCTTTTCTTTTGTATAATGTAATATATTCAATTCAATTCAATTCAATTCAAATTCTATTCAATTTGTTGAAAAAAAGATAGACGTTTCATTTTCTTTGGTATCCAGAGAATAAGGTTGCATAATCAAAACAAAGTAAAATGAGAAAATACCAGTTGTGGAACCCTGGAGTAATAATACATTGTCATTAAAACTGACTGACTGAAGTGATAAAGATAATATATAGGCACTACGCAAAACATCGAAAAATGGAGGGACCCACTAAAAAGACTATGTTGGCCCGTCAGGTACAAAATGTCAAATAGAAAAGTAAACTGATGCAAAAAAGGAAAAAAATAAAGCTGTAAAAAAAGTCTGGAAGCTCACTAAGAAGACAGAGAAACAAACAGACACTCATACACTCGTGAATGAACATTAAACGAGACTTGGACGACGAAACTAAAATAAAAAGAGACAAAGAGACAGGACAAAACAAAATGAGACACGACTAACATGACAAGAAGACAAATACAACAGATAAAAAGCATAACAGATCCAGCGATCCTCGACAGAATTATATCCAAAAAAATAATGGAAGTGTGAAAAGGATACGAAAATATAGAGAAATAGAGAGAAATAGATGCAGAAATAATATAAATAAAAACAAATCTACTCAGTAATGAGGGTGGGATTTCACGGAGCACGCGAACGATTTGCGAAGAACGCGAATGGCAAAATCCAGCATTCGTATTTTAGTCTGCAAAAGATCGCCAAACGAACGTAAGGGTTCGGAAGCGTCGTCAACTGTTCGCGAATGTCGCTTTTACTTCGGCAAGAATTTCAAAAAAGTTTGATTTTTTTTTTACGAACCCTTTCCGCACACTTGGTCGTGATTTGCTGGTGAATTATTCTCGAAAGTGTCTTCAAAGCCTCGTCATATGCGCAAGACCTTCGCAAGACACGCGCGATGTTCGCAAAATGTTCGTGCAACCCCCAACAGACTCCGAAACTTTGGAGAATGTCTCGCGTATGTTAAGCGAAATCTGCGAAGTTTTTCCGATCATTTTACGACGTAATCGCAAACTGTTCGCGTACCTTTTGAGACATTCTCGCGAACGTTTAGCGCACGTTTGGTGGATGTATGACCTTTACGTTTTCTACAAATAAAAATCGTAGCATACATCTAAACATCAAACAATTATCAACAACTACAGTAACAAAAGAAAGAGAAAGAAATGTTTGACATACCAAAAAAAAAAAATCGCAGAGTACACTTAATATTAATCTGAAGTATGCAAAAGTTCATTTGAACTATAGAGATTATGTGTTGGAGGAACTGCAAAAAAAAAAAAAAGAAAATCAAATGCTTTAGCCTACTAGTGGAGATAGGTCCTGGGGGAAAAAATGTAGGCAAGCACAAGACAGAAAAATTAGAGAAAAAGAAAGGAGAAATAGAGGAAAGAAAAAAAAAATCAACTCAAGCCAGCTTTCCACTCTCCTTGGGTACATTTCATCCAATGATTATTGAAAGATTTTCGTTGTTCGCATTTCCGTCGCGTGTTCTTCGTGTATGTAACATGCTGTACTTTAGCAATCATACACACGACATTTGCACATACGTCGTGGAAACTTCCCGCAAATTGTGCAAGAATAGTTTTCGGCTTCATTGTCGGAACGCATTCGGAGAAAAACTTTTCCGAATGTTGGATTTTGTCATTCGCGTCCTTCGTAAATCGTTCGCGTGCTCCGTGAAATCCCACCGTAAGGGTCTCGGGTAAACAGGGACGAAAAAAAGTACATGGCAGTATATTATCTGTAACGCAAGCTCTTCGAAAAGGAACCAATATAAGCCCACAGGCTAAATCAATTATGTGGGATCATGAAATTGTAATAGAAGGGACTTTAATCTCCTTTTGAATGAATACATGGAGGGGGCTTTTCTTTCTATCATTCAAAAAATTCCAGAATAGATAAGTGTGTGCTTAAGTGTGTGCTTTAATACCAAAGATCGTAAATACCAAAGAGGTAAATGAATTCATTGGAACGTGGAGTGGAATACTTATGGAATGATTAATTTCTTAGAAACATAGAATCGAAAATGGACGGTAGTGAGTTGTTGGTGTACATGTACATAGGTTGTCCCAAATTTGATAAAAAACAAATCTTTAATTCTTAACAGCCTGTTAGAAGCAAAAAGCAAATTGTATTGGAGGATATGGAAGGAAAACAGATGACACGGAGAGCTTTTTTCTTTTTGCAGAAGGGACACTCTATCTAGTAGGTTCTGGTGAATGTTGCCCAAAACTAAAACACCTTAATTTAGATAAGGCAATATCAATGACAAATATAACATACGTAATGATTTCTGAGGAATATACAATTTCATTCTAACGCCTATAAAACGCGAAAATGTGACTTTTTGAACAAAAAAATAAACACCAAGAAATGCATTGGTATCGTCAGCAGAGTGGAAAAAAGAAAGTACTTAAGATGCCTGACAAAAATCATTTGTATGATAAACAATAAATGATAGTGGCCCTAATAAACTTTCCTGTGGAAAGCCACATTTTACTTCTCATATTACTTCATAATTGTCTTTGATTGTAACAAATTGTCTTCTATTTCCTATATGAAGAGCTTGCTTTCAAAAGGCGCTAAATCCATTGAAAAATGATGAATTTAGCGTCTTTTGGAAGCAAGCTCTTCATATATATTGTCTGTAAAATATTGAGTGGATTTAATGAATAACTTCATTGGTAGTGTACTTTGGTTGTTCAGTGTACTTTGAATGAGTGATTTTTCTTTTTTTCTTTTTTGGTGTTAGGTTAATGTTCCTGAAACAGCTGATATAATGTATATGTTTGTAAATGTATGTATATTTGTGTCACTGTCAATTGTGTTGTCATAGTACATTGTGTGTTTTTTTTTCTTGCACTTACCTGCCTGTCATTTGAATGTGGGAAGGTAGTAATCTAGAAATGTTTTCTACATGGTTTGATTTGTGAAGAAATAAAGTATAAAGGAAATAAAGTAAAGTCAGAATGGTTTCAGACGCCTCGTCTGGTCTACACAATAATATGTCTAATCTACAGTGATAATAAGAGTAAGGAAACATTATGAATATCCCAGGCAGGTCGCTTTTAATCTAATCCTTAACGTTGTGCACTATTCAAACAGCTGGATATCTTGTATGGACACCAGGAAACACGCGAGCGTCATGGACTTTGCCACCGACTCTTCGATGCCGATAGAGGACAAAGTCGCCATCGTAGGAATCGGATGTCGGTTCGCTAACGGTGCCAATGGCGTCTACAGATTTTGGGACACTCTAGCCAAGGGGGTGGACTGCACAGCATCCATCCCTCCTGGTCGCTTTGATGAGTCATTTTTCCTCTTTCCTGGTGAAAAGCGTCCTGGAAAGATGTACAATGTGTGCTGCGGATATCTCACCGAGAACCCAGAGCTCTTTGATAGGCAATTTTTCAAAATGCCTCCAGGTATTCGTTGTTGTTGTTGTTGTTGCTTTGTTGTTGTTGTTACTATTGTTGTTTATTTCAAACAAGCACATTCTAATCATCTTATTACTTTCTCAGGCTTAGGATAAACTTGTCCGTCTTTTGATACTTCATGTGCAAAGCTGATTAAGTTTAACTCTTGAGATGTTTGTCTCATCCTGTCTAATGGATCCCATTGGCCCGCTGAATTTCAATTTTTATTTCAATCAATTTATTTTCATACAACCTATACAAACGGGTGACCCTCATTACCCAATCAGCGTCTTTCAATAGTAAAGCGTCTAGTCAATATCAATATTTTTTTCTTTACTTTATCTCGTAAAGTTAGGTAGGCCTACAACTAATGTTCCATGTACAGAGACTTTTGATATCGTGAATAAATAATCTTTTATCGATGTAAGTGTGATATGCATGCCATTTAGAAGATATTTCTCCACCATCCTTCATCTGTTAATTCAATTTCATTCCTGTCAGTCTGGTACACGATAAAACGACGCAAAACCTTTTCACTAAAGAATGGCAATGTCTGAAAAAGAACTATCTCACTTATGCACTTGATAATGCAATATTTCTTTTCCTTTCATACTAACGAGACATTTTGTCAATTTCATCTTAATGCTTAATGAGAAAGATATAAGACTGACACTAATCCCTAAAACTTGGCAGTACATATTGATTAGCCAGGAAAAGGTTCAGCTTTTTTGTGTGTGCGCTTCCCGCTGGGCCTAGGATACTGTTATATGGGGATTATTCGCGCTGACGTCGAGAAAGGGTGATTTTATATTCGATTCGCGACGATTCTGCCATCTTTTTATTTGGAATCATCATTCATTTGGAATGTTCATTTGCGATTATGTCTGCTCGGAAATTAATCACCGCTTGGTCTTGCCGTGAAGTTTGCAGCCGCCAGCTTATGCTACAGCTTACAGTTTTTCCATTGAGCCCTTCACGTAAGCTCACAATGCAATTATAGAATACCCCATGGCGGTGAGTTGGCTCAGTCGGTAGCACGTCTGCCTCACGATCACGCGGCCCGGGTTCGAACCCGAGTCTGGACTAAGCAATGTTGTGTGCAAGCATACCGTCCCCTCTAGCAAGAGGCAAACACTCTGTCCCTCGGATAGGACATGAAATGGAGGTCCCGTCTATGAGAGAGTAACAACTCATGCACGTAAAAGATCCCGCTTCATTCATTCATCGCAAAAAGCAGGTTGTTTAAACCTGGTGAAGTGGTCCCACCTCACATCCAACTGGACCCCATGGAAGACAAGCTTAGCATAGCTGAATATGGGCTATCCAGCCATATCTCAGATGGAAAATGAAAAAACAAACAAACAAACAAACCGCAGGAAATACTGACTGCGTGCAGGGCAGTAAAGCGTCTAGTCAATATCAATGTTGTTTTTTTTCTTTACTTTATCTCGTAAAGTTAGGTAGGCCTACAACTAATGTTCCATGTACAGAGACTTTTGATATTATAAACATTATTGGCTCAGAATACATTTATATACACAGGCCCTAGATTCTGGAATTCATTAAGTTGTGAAATAAGAAATTCTCCTTCTTTGTATTCATTTAAGCGTAAGTTGAAATCCTTTCTGTTAAACCCTCTCTGATGTTCGTTTTTTATTAATCAAGTCCCAACAACCACAGGGTTCATCATCCAACCATCAATCAATTTATCTCTGAACTCATTAATTCATGAAATAGCCATCATATTCTTTTCACGGCTGTATGAGACCACCCGCTGTTTAAAGCATCTCCTCAATTCCCTCTTTCACTTCTTTGATCAGCGTGAAGGCATTCTCTTTCTTCATTCTTTCCTTCCATTTTCCACCTTTCTGTCTAGTTGTGTCATGTTATTGTGTGTCTCCTGTTTTGTTCCGTCTTGTTTGAATTATACTTGTGTTAAGCATATACAAATAAGTATTTAGTTAGAGTTTCTTGAGTGGTTCACAATCTACAAGCTTGCCTTTTAGTGGACCTCTCGGTTCTCCTTTTTTTTCCAACTGAAACATAGACTTGTATTATTTTGCGTATACATGCATATTATGTAACTTTATTATTGTATCATTTGATATCATTTCCAAGTTGTGTGTATACGATTGTGATAATAACCTAATTCATACTGTGTTGTGTTCTGTTGGAAAAAGGAGAATGAAATAAGATGAAATGAAATGAAATGAATGCCCAGTATAAAAGCACAATATAGGCCTACACATAAGTATACTACAATCGACTGAAGGCATCATGCATGTTGCTTGAAATCACGGAAGTATGTTTTTAGATACAGTACATGGACATTCACGCGTGGTGCGATCTTTTTTCTCGGCCACGAATATCGATTCCTGCTACGGTTCCACATTGATGCAGCTGCAAGTTGTAGCGCGAAACAAACCTTGTATACATGTTGTACATATTCCTGCGATCGCGTTCAAGAACGAAGGGGACATTATAACGTGTAAACACATTTATGCTTTTCAACCCTCTCCGTGAAACGTTAATTACCTATCCATACGTCTTCTGCGTAAAATTGTGCACATTTGCGCATTGGCATGGAAAGTTTTTAGTCAAACGCCCGTTACGCAAGACTTAATCATATCGGGCCAACGCGCTTGCGTATTAAAACAAACACCGCAGTGGCCAAGCACTATTTGCACTCACACGCTGACACGCAGACAACCCTCCAAACAATCGCTCCTAATTAGCAAGCAATGAACACAAAATAAACAAGTTATATGACATTTGAAAGAAGATAACATTTCCTTTAAAATGGTATACAACATGCTGCCATTCAATTCACAGTGCCGTCATAGTACTCAGCAGAAGTATCGGAAAGTACCAGAAATGAATTGATCAAAGTGTCAGCTTTCCGGACATGTAAATATCATGACCATTGATACAATGATTGCAGATTTATGTTAATGTTTATAACGATGAAAAACTAAAAAAAAAACAAAAAAACAAAACAAAACAACAAACAAAATGTGCTCAATTATCTATTACGAACGGAATTACGCCCGATATTTTTTTTTTCTATCAAAGACGAATGTAATACATTTCTATGATATATTATTATTCAACTTTATATTCAAGGCTTACGACGGGAGAAAATCAGAAGAAAAAAAAAAAACAACGTCATATCGATTTTCTGTCTTCATCATTTAAAACAGTTCTCCATACATTTTACGCTACGAACATCGCGTACACCGCATAATGGGTGTTGTAATCTCACTGTTCGTGATGGCCTTGTCTTTGCGAATTTGAATAGGCACAGCATTCTGAATATGTACGTAACTGCGTCAGTTGAGATATGTGTATTTAAGTAAAAATAGCACATACAACTCTCCTTTCACATCATTTATTGATGAAATAGGAAGAACAGAAAATACAATCAAGCTAATCGTTCAAGCCGTTTTTTTTTTGTTAAACGCTGCATAATTCATACTACGTAATCTATTATGGACTAAATCTTGGATGCGCTCCTCTTTTACAGACGAGGCAAACCACATGGATCCACAGACCAGGCTTCTCCTTGAGGTAGTCTGGGAGACCTTGCAAGATGCAGGAATCTGCGCTCAGTCTGTGCGTGGATCAAACACAGGGGTCTATGTGGGTGTGACTGCGAATGACTATGCCATGCTGGTATCAATCCCGGGTGACAACATTAACTCGTATACAAATACGGGCACAAACTCATGTATGGCATCCAACAGGATCTCATACGAGTATGACTTTCATGGACCAAGCCTGACGATAAATACAGCATGTTCTTCGTCCTTGTATTCCGTTCTTCTTGCTTGTGACGGTCTGAGAAAAGGGCAGTGTGATATGGCTATTGCGGGTGGAGTGAACCTCAGTCTAAGCCCAATGGCAAGTGTCGCCTTCTGTCAAAGTGACGTAGTTTCACATGACGGCAAGAGTAAGACCTTCGACAAGTCAGCTGACGGATTTGCTCGTGGGGAAGGTGTGGGCGCCATTGTTCTCAAGTCTCTACAACGGGCCATCGAGGATGAAGATAGGATCTATGCTGTCATTCGAGGAGGCGCATTAGGTAACGACGGTCGCACATCGGGCATTGCACGTCCAAACTACGATGCGCAGGTTGCCCTTCTTGAAAAGGCATATGATGACGCTAAGGTTAATCCAGCAGATATAACCGTTCTTGAAGCACATGGTACTGGCACTAAGGTTGGAGACACAATCGAAGCCAATGCAATCGGAGAAGTTATGGGGTTAAAGCGTTCGTCTGATCAGTATCCCCTATACGTTAGTTCTGTAAAGACAAATTATGGGCACACTGAGGCAGCGGCCGGAATAGCTGGTGTCATCAAGCTCGCTCTGTGCTTGCAACACGAACAGATACCAAAACAGGTCCACTTCGTATCTTGGAACGATGACGTCGACTACGTTAAACTAAACATCCGTGTGCCGACAGAACTGACAGCATGGCCAGAAGGAGCTAAACGTTTGGTTGGATGCAGCGCATTTGGCTTCGGAGGTGCAAACGCCCATGTTGTCATGGAAGGTTACAAGAAAAATCAAATGCCTAAAGACAGCGTAACAGAAAGTCCGGCCATCTTATTCCTCTCCGCAGCCACCAAGGATGCGCTCATGAAATATCTCCAGGACTGGGAGACCTTCTTGACTGAAGTTGTACGAGACGACATGGTGTTCTACAAAAACGCCTTGTATACTGCGAGTGTGCGCTCTACACATCTTGAGCACCGTATGTGTATCATCGCTACTTCTCCGAGAGATGCCAAAAAGCAGATCCAGCTCACACTCAGCCAAGACGCTAAAATCATCCCTACTGTCACGACTGGACGTGCGACACAAGGAAAACATTCTGTTCATCGGCTGGTTTTTGTCTACTCTGGCATGGGAGCTCAGTGGTGGGGCATGGCACGTCGCCTCATGGCAGAAGATTCAAAGTTCACCGAAGTCATCAAGGTACTTGTGATTTTTTTTTTCTTTTCTGTCCAAACTCGATTTTTGGCATAATGAGAATAGCACATTTTAATCTAAACACGAAATCATTTTAAAGGATTCAAAAAGTCCCTAAAGCCTTGATATATTCTTGTGTTTCTTCCAACAGAACATTGAAAAAATTCTCACTAAGTGCGGGGCGAAGTGGTCGCTGACACATATGTTGACGGCAGAAGAAGACCAAAAGAAAATGGATGAAACTGGTAAGTTAAAAGAAATATACCTTCCTCTTTCTCTTCATTTTATATCATAACAAAATATGGAGAAGTTAAATACAAAGACAGACATATTTATTTGTAGCAATCCCATATATTTGGGATTAAATCAATATTCAACTGATCTTTCTTGGTATGTAACGGGTGCAATATCATTGCAATATATCTTTACTAATTTTGATGATAAGATAACTTCCGAAAAAAAAAATTGACATGACGTTCATATGCTTCGCATATGCATTGTGTACAACGCAAACATTGCATTGTTTTTTTCTAAACAATTTAGGAGGTATATTGTTCAGTTTGTTGACTACAATAAACTTTTGGATATGAATAATATAAACAATTTATCACGTCATGCAAATTCATCTCTTCAAAAGTCGTTCAAGAGTTGTTCAAGAGACGTATTTAGAGGTCTCTGAACAGAGATTCAGGCAAATCTATTTGTGATGTGTGTTCATGTGTTCTTTTAATATCTTAAATCTTTTGATCCCCTTGCAGCTACGCGTGTGTTTTGTTTGTTTGTTTGTTTTTGTTTTGTTTTGTTTTTGTTTTTGTTTGAGTTAGCAAAAAAAAAATCCTAATAAAAACAAAAAAGAACATGCCCCTGCTCAATCCTCTTAGAGCCGTACAATCCATGCTTTTTATTGAAAGAATTAATACCAGGTATCGTCAGTGTCATTTTTAACACATTATTGTTCAATCACACATGCATTTGCGACAGAACATTAGACCACATACAATTACCAATAAAATCAACAACAACGACACAGTACAATGCAGTTACAAGGCAAAATGACTGTTACTGAAGTGCAATGGACGTTGTGACTTTTATGACAATACTCTTTTATGACAATACTCTATGACACTAATCTTGTACCAATAGAGGGACTGCTAAACAGAAAGGCTTCCAGTTTGCAGTCTCTTCATGAACAAGTAATTCCCTGAAATGACACAAACTAGGCAAATTAGCTAATAATATTAAATAATTACCAAACACACTTACACACACACACACACACACTCACTCTCAAATAAACCAACAGGCAGCTCTCTTTAAAGAAATGTAAAGAAACATGTAAGCGTAGGAGAATTGACAGGAAGATACTGTTAAAGAAGATCGGGAAAAGGGGCGAAGGAAGATGAGTTGAAGGGTCAAAATTAATGTATTATTATTATTTGGTGGGAGTGACTTGCATGAGCTCACCGAGCTATACCACGAGCAATGTATTCTGAGACAATAAACGATTATGATGAGAACAGAGGTACTCGAAATTATGACTTACAACAGTAAAAAGTGATTCTGCTTTAAAGGATTTTTTTTTTTAGCAGTAACACTTTAAGCTTTTTTTAAAATTCCGAATGTTAAGGCTACAACAACAAAAGATGATAGCTTTTAAAAAATGACCCCAGTTAGAGTCGAGTTGAATTTATTGGGTTTTCATGTAGGATATGAACGAACGATATTGTTATTATTGTTGTTGCAAATCTGATGAAACAAGGCGGGAAAACCTACATACATTAAAATCGATAAAGTGTTTTTGAATAAAGCATGTACATTTTTGCGTTTCTTGCTTCATCTTTACAGCCACGACGTAATGGATACCTCGTACGTTCACGATAAATGTTGACAACAATATCTTAATAACTTTTCCGAATCAAATGAATGGATATTGCAATTTAATAGGGGTTGAACATTTAGTCATTTTCTCCCTACAGCTGTACTCAACCAATCAGAAATGCGTGAAAAGAGTCAGGATATGTGTGAGGGCTTCAAAAGAGGTAAAATGAATTAACAACAGCACTTATACATACACAAGAAAATGTGTGAAAATCACATTTCAAACAAACCGTAAAATGACTCTTATGACGTTTGAAATGTCAACATTTGTCTGTTACTCAAGCATGATTCAACCTTGTGTTCTCTTCTTCTTCTTTTCTTTTCATGCAAAAACAATTGTGCTTTTTTGCTCGATATCTTTTCGTTTAAAGAGCACGATATTTTGATTAAGAGGAGCTACTGTTTTGGTCGTATACAGATCAAATTATATATGAATATGTGATTATTTATGTGACTACATGGATATGACCTTCCATCACACTAAAAAAAAAAAAACTTAATTGATATTCAAATAATTTTATTGAAACAAGAAATTTTCAACATTGAATGGAAATGTAGTTTTTTCAAAACTGTGTGTGTTTTATCTTAGCAAAACACACACAGACACACAGACACACACACACACACACACACACAAAGACTGCACATGAGAAAGAAATTGAGTACAACGAGTTAAACTTTCTTGTGTGCTGAATGTTGCAATGGGGTTTATAAACTTCACGACAAGCAATGGTTATCTAGATTTCCCTAACACGTTGTACCTCCCATACCGCTAATCATCATTTTGTTCGCGAGTCTCATGATAAACTCTGTATAGCGGTTTTATCGCACTGACTTTTATACTTCAAAATTTGAATTTTTTGTTGCTGTTTGTTTGTTTTACATGGTCTATATGTTGACTTTATCTACATAATCATATAAGTATGTCAATTGATCAATCTATCCCATAAGCAATGGGATCGTGGGGGGTACTATGAGGAAAATGTATTCCTTCTTTAATCCGCAAGCTGTCCGGTGGGCAGCTGTTCTGATGAGATCCGGCATTGTCATTCCGGTCCATTTATTCATATGTTTGATAGTTTTTCTTATGTCTTCATTAAAGAAACAGCATAACATACAAACAAGAACAAAACAATACATGCCTTATGAATTGATACAATCAAGCAAGGCATTACACATTAAACGTGAACTTGTTGCATAGATGTCAGGATTACAATTTTTAAAGGCAGTGTTATATTCTGTTTTCTTTTTCTTTTCTGTTTTTTATTGTAGTTTCACACGAATAACAGAGAGCAGTGAAGGGAAAGAAGGTTTAACCTTTTGGAATTTCCAGTGACATATGAAAAAAGAAATGTGCAGAGCTAAACGAAATTGATACAAGAGGAGTGAGGTTGAGAATGGTTGACTCCATTCTTGGTTCAAAATCTGATAAAATTTATGTCTCTGTTAGATTGGATCTTAAGTGATCTCTCTAAAATGGACCAGATGAAAGCAACGCTTTCACAATAAACTAAAACGTGCTGAAGGGAATCCTCTTCCCTACTAAAAACACTGCATAAGGAAGTGTCAGACCTCCCAATTTTGGATAAGAAATCATTTGTAGCAATGGCTTTAGGAAGTACATTAAAGCCTTACAATCGTGGCGAGTGGTTAGTGCGGCACGGAGACAAACGCAACACGCTGCCTCCCCCATTCTGTATCAAATGTAGTGACACCGAAGGAGAAAGCAGTAGCACTATCTTTTCAAAAGTTATTAGAGTTGAAAGTGAAGAGTGTGGACAAGGTTTTTTAGAAATGAAAAAGGGATTCTAAAGACACACCTAATCACACTATTCTACCAAAAATGTTCGAGATAAACTGCTAAAAAAGCACATTTTCCTGCCCGTTATATGATACCAAATGTTAGCATAATGCAAAAGAAGACCCGCTCTTTCAGAAAATAGTAAAAAGTCAAGTTCGGCTAGGTTGACCCATTTCACTTATTTTCAGTCCTCACGCAAAATCAGTGTGTGCGACTTTAAGTTCGTTTTGAGGTGCACGGTCACAAATGTAATAAATTTCAACCCTAAATGTAATATCGACCCTAAAAAATGTAATACATCTTAACGCTAAATGTAATATTGACCCTAAATGTAATATATCTTAACTATAAATGTAAAAACAACCCTAGATGTAATACATCTTAACGCTAAATGCAATTCATGTCAACCCTATTAATTGTAATACATTATAACGCTTAATGTAATTACGACCTTAAATGTAATACACCTCATTATAGAAAGCACGCAGAATATCGGGCAAAAGGTCAGGGGGTATACGAAGAGGATATGACGCAACTTTCTCTCGCACTCTTGAAAGAACGGCAATAGTTGCTTAGACTTGTTTTTGTTGTCCTTGTGACATAGTTCTTAAATCTACTACCTTTATCATACAATCACACAAACATTTTGTATTCCAATCTTTATTCAGTGTTCATGATTGCTTAGAGTTTTGTTGAAAAAGAAAAAAAAATAGGCAAAAGTTAAGTCAGTTTGCCTTACTCCTGCATTCATACATTATAGGAAAGTCAATATACAAATGATGACTCAAAGATGATAAAAATGACATCTATTTCCTTTTGCTTTACTAGCATATTTCAATTTATTTCGTGTACCCTCCCCACTACCAATTGTCCCAGTTTCGTGTCACTAAGTATAGAAGTGATTGCCAGGAGTAGTGAACAATGTCATGAGGCTAATATTTGGGACAGCCATTTGCTGCCATGTCAATGTGTGACCGATATTTCGTCATTGAAACATTACATACATAATGATGGTTCATAAAACAATTTGCGAAATCTTTCTAAATCTTTCTAATTTCTAATTTTCTCAATCTCCCCCCTCTATCATCCCGTTTCATCAGTAGGCATATGTTTTTTTTTTCTTGCAATATTACTCGTATTCAGAATTTCCTTACAAAGAATTTTTGCCCATTTTTTTTTCTTTTTCATCAAAACTGTAAACAATCATGAACACTGAATGAAGATTGAAATACGACATGTTTATGTGATTGTATGATAAAGGTATAGATTAAAAAAAAGACTATGTCAAATGGACCTAATTAACTTTACAGCAAACAGAGGAATTAATAAGACTGTGTGACTTTTACCTGGGTAAACAACAAAAACAAATCTTAGCAACTATGCTGCTCTTTCAAGAGTGTTATAAAAAGGTGCGTCATATCCCCTTCATATACCCCCTGACCTTTTGCCCGATATTCTGCGTTGGTTACACTCTCTATAATGAGGTTTTGAAATTTAGGGTCGTAATTACATCAAGCGTCAAAATGTATCACATTTATATAGGGTTGACGTGAATTACATTTAGGATTGTTATTACATATAGCGTTAAAATGTATTACATCTAGGGTTGTTATTACATTTAGCGTTAAGATATATTACATTTAGGGTCGATATTGCAGTTAGCGTTAAGATGTATTACATTTACGGTCGATATTGCATTTAGGGTTGAAATGTATTATATTTAGGGTTGGTATTACATTTAGGGTTAAGGTGTAGTGCATTTAGGGTTGATATTACATTTAGGGTTAAGATGTATTGCATTTAGGGTCGATATTACATTTAGGGTTAAAAAGTGTTACATTTAGGGTCGATATTACATTAGGGTTGACATGTATAACATTTAGGGTTGTCTCCGGTTTTCCCATTTTAAATAGGGTTAGAATGTATTATATTTAGCGTTAAAATGTCTTACATTTAGGGTCGATATTACATTAAGCGTTGATATTACATTTAGGGGTGATACAGCACTAATTGTCCCACACGTTTATGGATATAGCACCGAGTCTGGCATTGCGAAATTGCATGCATAAATTTCGGTCGTTCGGGAGTTTACGTGCCATTAGGGATGTCGATCGTCCGACTTTAAAGTAAAATATTTCATCTGAGTTTCCACAGTGCATTTGAAATTGCGAACAGGGATACGAGGTCATCCGTCTGCATCAGTATTGATATCAAACAACTTATTCCCAAATTCAAGTTTGTTTCAAGGCACTTCCACAGATTTTAGTATAGGATATGCAAATTTGGGGATCTTTATGGCCTGTAGTAATTTTTGTAGAACCAAATCATATGGGTCATATCTTTGATCTTTCTTTTCTTCCACCGTCCTCGTCTGCACCATCCTTTAACAGTTTCCTGTCAGGTGACTCGGGAGAGAATGTTGTGACGGGCAAGGTGGCCAAAGCCATGCCATTTTCCGTCGTTTGACAATCACAGTAAAGTAGTGGTTCATGGGGCCCAACAAGGTCTATGACCACATACTTGTTTGTCTTGTGCTCCCTGTAGGAAATGCGGAGTAATTTCCACATGCACATGGTCTCAATAGCCTGCATTCCCACCTTTGCCTCTGCCTTCAGTGTTCACATCTCCCATCCATTTAGTATAATGAAGACCACTAGTGACTTGTAGAGAAGGAGCCTTATGTCAAATTTGGTGTTGCTCGTCCCCACCCTGTTCAGTCTATCGATTGCTGCTGTTTCCAAAATTAATCTTGATTCATATTTCTGCTGTGCAGGTGTCGTTTTTCGACAGAGTTGCTCTCAAGTACTAGGTGTTACAAAAACATAATCCCACTTTTGATGCTTAGTAGCTCGAAAACTCCATCACATAAAACTGCCATTGATATGAGTAATAGCTGAATAGTGTACAATTTAGTTGGAGGTGATTTGAATATGGAAACCTATATCAGTTTCATGAAATCCGTGATTAATTTCAAAGTTAGGTTCCAGATTTTTGTCAAATTTTAACCGTCTGTACAAAACCTGAACTTTACACAGGAACTAATGATGTGTATGTGAGTGTGTAATACAATGACAATGATCAATTTACATGGAGACCACCTGTTCAGAGCTCTGCTCCAAGGCACATGAATGCTTATTAATTATTCATGATGGATTGCCCTTAGCCTGCTAGTCTGAATACCTAGCAAAGGGTGAAATGCATGCACATGAAAAAAGTAATCACATGTTTCCATGTGGTTGCATACACCACATTTCAGAATTAATAATGACTAGCTGTGACAGTGGAATTCCCCATGAATAAATAATGGAGCATTCAAATCCTGGTCATTGTCCAGGATCATTGTCTGGGTGTCAACTACACACTCCCATACACACCAGTTGACTTCTGTGCAAAGTTAGAGTTTCGTACAGAGGGTTGAATATAGAGCAAAGTCTGAAACCTAACTGAAAAATTGATGTTTGATTTTATGAAACTAAATTACGCTTTCATTTTAAACTGCCTCCAACAAAATTGTACACTATTCCGCTATTGCTCATATTAATGTCAGTGTTATCTGAGTGATATAATAGTTTTTGAACTAGGTTAGGATCAAATGTAGGAAATTTTGTTGTACCACCTTGTATTTGAAGAATACATGCGACCCTCCATCGCACAAGCAACGAAAATTCGTTAGGCATGTTTCCTTTTTTTTTCTTTTTTTAGTTGTTAAGAGCAGATTTTCAAACAGCAAACTTTAAGACATTTCATCCATTAGTAATACAAACTTTAAAATCAGTGACATCATCTCATTTGTATTCAAAATTATTAGAGTTGGGAATGAAGAGTGTGTAAAGGACATTTACGAAACGAAAAGGGATCTTTAAACCCTACATAATTACGCTATTCTTCATAAAAGTGTTCTGGAAAAGTTGCTAAGAACACACTTTCCCGTGCTTTGATTATCTCAAACTTAAGAACAACGTAGAAGAAGTATTCTTTTAGAATGAAAAAACACTTTAAGATTGACTAGATTGACTCTTTTTGCCTATTTGAATTCTCAAGTAAAATCAGGGCTAGCGACATTTTGATGGTTTAATGATGTACGGTCACAAGACAGTCAGTGTGTGTATGCCTATGTGTGTGCGTATTATGGGTCAGAATTTTGAACGATGTACAATTGAGCCAAAACAGCGCAAAGTTTAAAAAAGTAGGAAATTCTCCAAATCATGTATCTTACCTGAAAGAGTATAATTCAAGCTTTAATATGAACCCAATTATACTAGGATTTTCCCAGGGGAACAAGATTTTATTCACCGCGGAAGTTAACCATGTTCAGAGCAACGAACGTCCGTGAGGAATGGTACTGCACATACATTTTAATACCATTTAAAGGGACTGTACAGTACTGGTTGAGGTAGGGATTCTTGTTTTTGAACTTTCCTAAGTGAGATAATGAAAAGCCTCTTATGAAATATGAATGAGCATGTAATTCTAAGGATGATTCAACGTTTATTTGATGAAAATTGGTTTTCAAATGGCTGAGATATCCCAAAAAGTGCTAATAATAAAAAGCAACATGCCACAACTTTAATAGGATCTCTTTGTTTCACCTTGTTTTTTGATATCTCATCCATATCAAAACCGATTTTCATCAAATAAACGTTTGATACCCTCTAGAATTGCATGCTCTTTGACATCTCATAGAGTGGTTTCTGAATACCTCGCAAAATGTTAAAAGCTAAATCTACACCTCTCCCAGAACTGTACACATCCTTTAACATAGCTTGCAACAATCTGATTCAGTTCAAAATCGTAACTAAATATCTTAAGGGACATGTGCATGTAGTGGCAGAACATTAAGCTTGTACTCTGAACATGTACCTAATGGTAGACAACTGATGATTTAACCAAATTCGTCATTTCTGTTGAAATATAACTCTTCCGCTAAACAATTTTTCCAATTTACGCGCATTTTACAGAAACTCAATATTTCGACCTCTGATTTAACTACCCCATACTTTAATCCTTACTCTAAAACAATAACATGCGTTTTTAAGATGTAGCTGATCTAGGCAGTCTCTATAACCCGACAAACATAGCATAGTTTTCATCACGGAGGTTCGCATATAGCTCACGGACGTTCGGAACAGACAAGATATTGAACAATGCAGTTCTCTTGAGTTGGAAACGCATTCTATTCACAACAAACAGCGATTTCATGTCGAGAACAAACTCCTCTGCAAACTCCTAAATACATATTACCAATTCCCAAGCATAAAAGCCTGTTTATCTTCCCACGCTGAGGAATCAAAGAAAACACTTTTTTCATCTCTCATAAATGAACGTACAAACGAACATGTAGTCTCAGTGACGTAGTCCATCCTTGAGAACGGATATATTTATTAAAATTTCGTAATCACGAAGTAAAGATTCACGTCCTAAATTTGTTATCTAAAGTCTACAATGCAAAATGTGCTTATAACGAACATGGTCACAGCTAAATAAAACAAAGAATTGACATAGAAGAACAAAAAGAAATGTGCTCCGTTATCGAAATACGAAGTTTAGCTGGGGAGGGCAAACGAATACGTTTGAATGTGTATAGAAAGAAATCCCTCCGCGTTTGCTCCTTGTGCTACACACTGTTACCGATGAGAATTTGTGTTTTTATATTAGTCAGAAATGATATAAAGTTCGATACTCCGAAATTTCGTCATAACAAGACACAGTAGTCCATATGACTTGGATGGATGTTTGTGACTTCGATGATATACATGGTTCGCTAATAATAGACATTTTGTAGCGCGTCATTATGGAGGCTCGTTATGCATACGGTTTGTCAATCCGAAAATTGATTAAGGTTCGTATAATCATGAAGCTTTTTTATTCAGTAAATGGTAGGAATCTCCGAAGGATAATCGAAAGGTTTGTTAATTGGAACATGAAAAATCAGGTTCGTCTATCCGAATGAGAAACAAATTAACAACCAAATCCTCTAGATTTCAAAACCTCATAATAATCGTTTTCACCTAAACCAATATCAGACCCATTCCACTTTTAGAAGAACGGGCCTAAAAAAATGAACTTAAATATTAAATAATATATATATATATATATATATATATATATATATAGACTGTGAGAAGGGGTATCGACCATTTACAGTACCAGTGTGTGGCCTTCATTATTTGCATTCAGTGTGAAAAGAAGAGCCAGGTGGACGTAGCTAGGTCAACGTGTCTGTTTATTTATCTGATTTATATTAGTATATATATATATATATATGAATATATATTTATTAGTGTAGCCATACGAGTGAGTCATTTTTGTATCGTTACAGCCCTGATGAAGGTCCGTTTGGGACCGAAAGCTCGGCGGCAATAAACAGACACGTTGACCTAGCTACGTCCACCTGGCTCTTCTTTTCACACTATATAAATATATATATATATATATATATATATATATATATATATCACACACACACAAGAAAAATGTTGGAATCCTCAAGCCCCATCTCAACCGGAATTGTACCATCCGTTTGACATTATTTCCATATCCATATGTATTTACTTTGCATAATTTTTGCCAGTCGTTCCTTTCGTATAGTTGTTTATATTTCTGTTATTGCGTTTTAGATACACACGTATTTTTACCGTCACAATCTATGATCAAGATATTCAATTTGTTACTGTCGTTGCCATTTTCTAACGTTCTTATTTTCTCTTTTTGAAAATGCTTGAAGACGGAGGGAAGATATATTTCGCCGAAGCCATACATTCCGTTGTAGATCTTGATTTCTGGACGAATCTGAAGTCGACTTCCCTTGCAGGAGCATATGGAGTTGCAGCACCTGTCGTAAATGGATCAAAATTAGATAAATTGTTTCTGTTTTATTCTTATCATTCTTACAGACATCGCACAGCCCTGCCTCTGTGCTGTTCAAATTGGCCTCACAGAGTTCTTCCGGACCCGAGGAATTACTCCCGACGCAATCGTGGGTCACAGCGTCGGTGAGGTGGCTGCTGCCCATGCCGGTGGCTACTTGACTCTTGAAGAAGCAATTCATCTCATCTACACGAGGGGGTGTCAGCTGAATAAAACGAGCGGACAAGGGACAATGGTGGCCATCTTACATAATGTTGATGAAATTGAAGAACGCCTACGGAACAGCAACTATGTAAATGAAATCGATGTAGCAGCGATCAACGGTCCGAGGCAGATAGTCCTCTCTGGAAACACAAATGCACTTGATGCTTTTGTCAGAGATCTTCTGGACGAAGGAAGACGATGTATAGCGCTTAAAGTAAAAAATGCCTTCCACAGCTTCCAGCAGGAAAAGGTGCGCAAAACTTTCCTAGCCAAAATGAAATGTCTGAACTCCACCCCAGGGAAACATAACCTCAAGTCTACACCGAAGGTGCCGCTTGTGTCTACAGTTACAACCAAGTACTTGCACCAGAACGACATCAGCACTGCCTCATATTGGTGGATGAACATTAGATCCCCTGTCAGATTTATGGTTGCCATCGAGAAGCTCCTACGTGATGGTTACAACTACTTCCTTGAGATTGGCCCGCATCCGGTCTTATCTTCTTCCATTAAGGATACAGTGAGAACATCTGCCAGCAACAACAACGTGGTAGTTTCGGGAACCCTGCAAAGACCTGCGGATGCAAACACACATGCGAATGATGTGCTCAACCTTCTGCGGTCGATCTCGAGACTGCATGTTGAAGGCTACCCAATTGAGCACAATCATCTCTTTCAAGATCCACCCTACGAGGTGGTATCACTTCCGACATACCCATGGCAGCATGTGCTGTGTTCAGGTATAACGCAGAAAACGGAGGAGCTTTATCTGTTCCCTGTTAAAAGTCACATTCTGCTCGGAAAACGTCTCCTTGCCTCACATCTACGCGATGAAACGTCTGCCAAAATCTGGCATGTACAGTATTCACAAGTGTCACAGCCGTGGCTCCGTGATCATAAGCTCCAAGGGGCTGTCATTGTTCCAGCAGCAGTTTACATAGAAACTATGCTGGCGGCCACTAGAGAGATCTATCCTGACATTGACCTTATCACTTTAAAGGATCTGCAATTTGAGAAATTCATTTTCTCGCCAGACAATCAGCAAATAGAAATCTGTCTGGAAACGGGCATGAAAAGGGCATTCTTCACCTTGAAGAGCTTCAAATACACTGACAATTCTTGGAATGTGAATACTTCGGCCGAAGTAGACGTTTCAAGCGATGCTTGTAGTTCCATCCAACCGTTGCAAGAAGTCTGCAAGTTTGTGCGGCTGTCATCGGAAGACATTAAGAGAAAGTACCCTCGCAAGGTTGATGACGTTGAATTCTACGACGAGCTTTGGCAACGTGGTTTTCATCTAGGTAAGGCGTTCAGAGGCATTGGCAATTTATACTTTAGTGACGACTACAAGGAGGCAGTTGTGTATGTTTCCGTGCCAGAAGTTATCTTTCGTGATTGCCAGCACTTCAATTTCCATCCTGCTCTCTGTGATTGTATCTTCCAAGCGATTGGGGGCGCTGGATTATTTCGCCAGAAAGAAAGGGCACTACAGGAAAACATTTCATTTAAAGCTCCATTTCAGGTTCCGCGCTCTGTGGAAAAGATTCATGTCATGGGCAAGGCTCCAAGCAGAATGATAATGCACATCAGGATGTTCGATGCGGATGGCGTCACATACGGAGAAGCGGTTGTAGCTGATGAAACTACCAAGCAAGTGTTCACCCGCTTCCAAAACGTGATGTTTGAAGCTGTGGACAATGAGTCAGTGGGAAAGGTCCACCTCTGGAGTAGGAAGTGGATTCCGATCCCAAGCTCCGTGGAAGGGAGTAAATATCTTGCTTCGGTCAAAGAAGTTAAATCTGGCATTTCTGGGTCAGTTATTATCGTGAAAGACAAGGCAGGTCTCTGCCCAGAACTAATCAAACGTTTGGAGGCTGACGAGATTTCAGTCTTTGATCCATTGAGTTCAGATGACGTTGAGCGAGATTTCAGAGAATTCATGCAAACACTGAAAAGAGTAAATCATGTTATCATGCTTTCAGCTCTCGAAGTTCAGCAGTATGATTCAATTGATACCATCGGGAAAGATCAATTCTCAGATACACAGCAGATTGCAGCACTAGAACCGTTGAGTATATATCGTGTTCTAACATCACACCGTTCTCGAACACAAATTAAACTGTGGATTATCACCCGTGGTGCCAATTTAGTCATTGAAGGTGAGCAAATTCAGCCCCTGATGGCCCCTACTTCATCTCTCGCACTGACAATGATGCATGAAGATCCAGAATTCAACGTCATGACTGTTGATTTACCTTCTTCACAGGACTATAAAGAAGCTGCAATGTGGCTCTCTCAGTTCATGAAAGCACCAACATCCGCGGAAAACAATGTAGCATTACGACAAAAACAATCAGATAGGCGTGACAGCAATGAAACTGGGTTTCCATTCGACGTTCATGCTCAGCGAGTCGAGGTTCAGTCCACGTCCAATTTCAAGGCTCCTACAAAGTCAAGCGAATGCCATATCAACTTGAACAAAATGATGACTACGAAGCGTTTTGCTGTAGAACACACAGAAAAATCTACTGATGATGCACATAACGGTGAAATCCTTGTTACAGTCTCGGCGTTTTGTGTCCAACAACTAGAGCATGATCCGATTAAATGTAGATACCTATTCGCGGGAGACATAAAAAGAAGTGACGAAAAGTGTGAGAATGGACAAAACGAAACCGTGATCGGATTCCGCACAGGCGATTACTTGCCAATCTCTGTTCATGCACGAGCATCAGACGTGATACCAGTCCCTGTCAATATCACCCCAGTCAGAGCTGTCAATATCGTCAAGGAATACTTTCCTTGTTTTCTAGCTCTTCAAAATGCCTTGAAGTCGACAGATAGGGGCATGGTTATCGTTTGCATCGAGGATGGGCGTGATCGTGTTGGTCTTGCGACAGCAAAAATGGCTCTAGAGAAGGGTGCCAAGGTGTACGTTTACTCAAGCTCGATTTCTGTAATTGCAGAACAGGAAAACTTCTTTGACGATGAATATGTCATTCAAGTGTCGGATGGTAATCTTGATGCTCACTTCCAAAATAATTCAGCGGATGTGCTCATACTCTCAGGGGAAATTCCAGCAGATAGACAAACTCTCACTTTACTTGCAAGTAAACTTCACCCATTTGGAACTGTCATTCAGGTAGGCGGACAAATGAAGAGCGCAAAAAAGATGATGCATATTCCTCCCAACGTTTCCTTCGTTGTGTGTGTCAGTAACTTTGGGCACCTTTGTGGATTCGAAGATGACATAGCTACACTTCTCCACTTGTTCAACATCCCGGACAGCTGCAAACTGCAAATACAACGAACATGTCTTTCTTCCCATATATCAAATTTGTCCCAGCTGCCTGCTTCACTAGAAAATGTGACCGTTTGTGTCGATAAAGACACGATTCCAGCTTCTCTCAACTTCGAAAACGCCACATTCAGTGCCAATCCAGAAGCTTCCTACCTTGTGACAGGTGCGTCAAAGGGTTTTGGTCTCTCGTTAGTTGAGTGGCTTGCAAGTTGCGGGGCACGTCATATTTACGTTGTGTCCCGAAACGCTCCGCCTGATGCAACGTCCAGACGATTCAAAGTGCTTCAGGACACTGGGGTCCAAATTACCCACATGGCTGTTGACATCGGCTCGCCTCATGACGTTGAAACGGCGCTACGAGCTATCAAAGGTGACAGAGAGCACGAACTGGAGGGAATCTTTCATTCAGCAACGGCATACAGAGACGCCTATCTGCATAATGTCACTAGGGAAATATGGGATGATGTCATGATGTCAAAAGGATATGGTGCGTTGCTCCTTCATCAGCTGACTGCGAAGCTTAACTTCCCATTGAAATACTTCGTAATGGTGTCTTCAATAGCAGAGTTGATCGGTAACAGAGGGCAAGGAAACTACAGTGCTGCTAACAGGTTTCTTTCGTCGCTTTGCACGATGAGACGAAACCTAGGGCTGCCCGCGACATCAGTGCTACCTGGTGTAATTAATTCTGAGGGTTTCGCAGCGAGAGAAGGCCTGATAGATAAGTGGAAGAACTTGGGGTTTGTCAGTCTATCCCCTTCAGAAATCATTAACGTGATGGAAGGCATCCTTTCCTTTGATTACAGTGTCATTGGCGTAGCAGGTTATCTTGACGGATTGGATTTTGCGAAGGCACTCCATGCTTTGATCTCCTGTCACTTCTCACACCCCGATGGTTTATTCTCCATCTTGAAGTCCTTGGTACCACCTGAGGCCAAGAGACAACAAGACGAACTCGACATCGTAAGGCAAATCAAACAGGGAAGTCCGGAGGACGGCAAATCCTTAATCGGAACTGCTTTGACTGCAAATCTGTCCGACACGCTTGGTTTCAGAGGGGACATTTCCCACGAAACAACATTCATATCTCTCGGACTTGACTCTCACTTGTCTACAGATCTGAGTAATTTCATTCATGACCAATTTGGCGTCACACTGAGTGCAATTTCCTTTCTTAATGACACGTTAACCCTCAAAAGCCTGACGGAAGCCATCTATACACGCATTATGTCAGACGATTTGAATGGAGAAGAAGAGACAATAATCAACCCGACCCAGGGTTCGAAGGGGGAGTTGTGGCTTGATGTGGATGAAAACATTGAGACACCATCAGCTCAAATGATATGCTTCCCTTCTGTTGGGGAAGGTCCGACTATGTTCTCCACATGGAGGGACCAGCTAGCTGACCGCAACATCCAGATGATCACAGTTCAGATGCCTGGATGGGAACGTCGAGAACAAGAAAAGCCACTTCAGAATCTTGAAGAAATTGTCTTGAAGCTTGCTGAAGTGATTTTACCAACACTTATACGAGGTCACTTTGTATTCTTTGGACATAGTATAGGAGGACTCATCGCATTTGAGCTAGCACATTACCTTAGGGACAACTACAACGTTTCTCCCGCCCACATCTTCGTCAGCTCATGGTTCTCGCCAACTCTGGAATATCCCCGCCCGGATGATCTGAAGCAAAACGGTCATTCCTATCGCAAGATGCAGCGCATCGTCAACAACTATGTGGGTTCATCGAGATCTCCGACAACAAATGGCTTCCCTTTCAAATTCAGTTTCTTTGAGCCGTCCACATTGAGCAACGTCCGTCGGAGAAATGCTCTCATCCCAAGCATTGAAGCTGCGATCCTAATATGCAAGAAGTATCGCCATTTACACACACACAAGCTCCAGTGCAGTCTTACCGTGTTAGGAGGCAAGGATGATGACTTCATTCCCCCGAATCTCCTGGATGACTGGAAGAAGGAAATACATCCAAGTGCACAATTCCAAAAGATCCTATTCCCCGGTAAGCACATGTACATTCTGTTTGCCTCAAAACAAGTGCTTAAATACATCATGGTACTCCTGAAGAAGTCAGAAAATAGCACTCGCAGTAACCAGAAGCAGCCCCTGTCCCGCTTCTGGCAGCAGTAATTACAAATATTCACAGCAGTCTACCTTTCTCTTCTTCCGTCTTACACTTACGTGTACATCATGTATTTGCTGTTCTTTGTTTCTTGTTTTCTGACATGTGTCTTACAGCACCAATTCCTCTGTACAGAATAACTATGCCTGTCGTAGAAAGTGTTCAAGCTATATATATCCATGTGACTGTGTTTCGACTTTATTTTCTACAAGGAGTCTTGTGGCAGTTATTTTCCCCTTGAGTCCGCGTACATCTTTTCATAGCAATCGTTGTTTGTATTCCTTGTGTTCAACGCTGTTCGTTATTCTATTTATTTATTTTTTTTTTTATTTATTTTTTTTTTTTGGGGGGGGGGTGATTTTTTTTCTAGTCATATGTGACCGTGCACCTCAAAACGAACATAAAGTCGCACACACTGATTTTGCATGAGGACTGAAAATAAGCGAAATGGGTCAACCTAGCCGAACTTGACTTTTTCATATTTTCTGAAAGAGGGGTCTTCTTTTACATTATGCTAAAATTTGGTATCATAAAACGGGCAGGAAAGTGTTTTTTTTTTTTAGCAGTATATCTCGAACATTTTTGGTAGAATAGTGTGATTAGGCGTGTCTTTAGAGTCCCTTTTTCATTTCTGAAAAACCTTGTCCACACTCTTCACTTTCAACTCTAATAACTTTTGAAAGAATAGTGCTACTGCTTTAAAAGTCGGCATTAATTATGAACAGAATGTGTTAATGAGGCATGCTTAATTTCAATTTAATCTGATAATCCCTTCATTGTTGTTACTCTGGTGGTTTACTTCCTGTTTTTTGTTCCATTCATCGCACAGCCAGCACAGTTTGGTAAATATTAAGCGCTTGAATAGACACTGTACTTCAGAGCCTCTTTTCTCAGTTCACACTTTTCCCGAGTTTGTGCTTTCTTCCCAATATTTAGATAGGTTAGGAGAGTCCATTTGATTTGAGTTATACATCATTTTAAAGCTTAACGTCTGCTCTTTCAGAATATGGTCTTAACTAAAAATTCATGTCTGGCGACTTTTTGTTTGTTTTGAGGTGCAGGGTCACATATATATATATCTCTCTCTCTTATGACACGAATTGTCTTTTCTATTCTAAAGAAGAGTTATGCTAATACACAGCTGTTATTGATACACTTTAATTATAATTTTGTCATATTTTGTGTAAATAACAATCTTCGACGTGGACAGATTGTCGTTTTTACATGTTTCCCATATGAACTAGCTGTTTTCCGACGAATGTCATAAGATAAGTTTGGTACACACCTCCCTTGATATTCACTACCACTCATATTCATATTCATTGCATCATTTAATGATCTCACTTAATACAAAGCACTGAAACAGAATGTTAATGACATTTTATTTGTATTTTACCGAGACAAAGGACTGCTTTTAATTGAGCGTGCGTTTATCTCAGCCCAGGTATATAATCTTGGCCATATATTTACACAAATGATAGCCCTATGGGCACTGGTCCACGTAGCATCCATGAAGGATAAGACAAATCATGTGCAAGTTTGTTGGGATTTAGACAAAAGTATCGCTTCCCACTGACATTTAAGCAAGGACTTCACATAATGTTCTTAATCAGAAAATAATATTGTTTTATTAGTCAAGAATGGGATGATGAAATACGCAGGACTTTAGCAGGTTATTTTGTGTGTCAAAGATTTCTCCCTTCGAAACACTGTTTTTGAAAGCAAACAAATGTGGAGACTGAAATCCTACGAGTGTTGGGGTTTCCTCTCTCGTAACGTCTTTTTATCATTTTTTTTTTTATTTTACAGAAATAATATATGATTTTTAATTTATGTAATCTATTTGCCAATTATTGCATTCAGACTGAATATCACGAAAGCGTGTCCTTCCCAGCCTTGTCTGGGAAACACAATGAATAATGCCATCATATTTCACTGCGAAGTATTGTGATTCAACTTTTCGATGTTTGAGTGTATTACTGCATTATTTTGTTGTTGTTGTCCCTGGAAGAACGTAAATGTGATTTGTCCTCAATGTATTATTCTAATAAAGTTGATTACCATTGTGAAATAACAAGATATTATATATATATGGAGAGTTTGTTTGCAAAAACCGATAAGTCCATTTTTGAAGATTTTGAAGTACGGTCTCGATCATAAATTACAAAATAATACCTTTTAAATGATATATTGGTCGCTACATATAAAGGTACATTTTTTTGAAGTTATGGTCAAAAGAAGCCAATTTTCTCATTATTCTCTCTATTTTTCTTGACCTTTAATCGCAAATATCTCCATTTAGCAAATGTGGAATTATCGGTTTTTGCGAACAAACTCTTCATATGTATGCAACTTTGGATCCAGCTTTAGGGAGATATAGTGTGGCCATAATTACTTTAGTAATGAGTCACACGACCTTAGGGCGACAATTTGTGTCTCTTTAACATTTTCCACGATTTTACATTGAGTATCAGAAAAGGTAATTTAACTTTGGAGGGCGACTATTTCATAACTGTCAGCTATGGAAAGCACAATTTTAGCTGTGATGAAAGAAGAACTCTTCTTATTTCTGTTGGTACCTAATTATGTTGACAAATATGCGTGACTGAACCATTGAACTTTAAAGACATCAATGTCAAACAAAATGCACTTTCCAAGTTTGAGTGTCACGTGAAGGAAAAATGAATGTCTCATTGAACGGATGAGGTCTGTCAATGAAAGTGGCCAAATAGGCCTGTGTGTATGGATACAGGTTTGTGTTTAGGGTTTGTGTTAAAGGATTCTTCAAACAATTGTGCATAACCTTTACCATGGCCACCTGTTCGTAACTTGGTCACTCCCAGAAAGGCCAACCAATATAGTCCATTTTTTGTTCATATGTAAACGCACGTACAAAAATTTATTTTACTGTCTGTTTATGTTTGTTTGCTGTAATAAGACAATTAATTTCCATATACCTGTTTGTTTTTGGCGAGCACTAAGTTTCTTAACGAATTTCTGAATGTAATTCCTTTAGAAATTCACTGTTCAAACGAAAATAATTCTTTTTGGATTGGATGTTCTGCATATTTGATTTTTACTCCTGTACATATAACGTTGCTTCAAAAGGAAATCAGTATCTTTTTAAGACTAGCGCTGCCTGTATATCACATCGTTGTGAAATAATGGTATATAATTGTATGAAGAGTTTGTTCGCAAAAACCGATAAGTCCAGATTTTTTGAATATTATCATTATGTCACAAGGGAGGAAAGATATGCCCTGAACCTGTTCCACTCAGGACTTATTGGACATTCGCAAAATATTGTAATTGTTTATATTACAAGGTAATGCGAATCAGATTTACCTGGTATGCATTACTTTTGAAAAAAAATATGCATGTTTTTGTTTTTGACAAGCGTTTCTATTATATTGTCTTTTACACTCGTCGGTTTTCTTAATGAAGGTATGAATACAGCATTGTAGTGTTTGCTATATATGTTTCTTTTTGTGAGGACTGTACGTAAAGTTCGTTTTACATTTTATCACACTCAATCGCCTTATCATTAGATCATTCAATTACAATTACCTGTGTCTGAAATTCCGCGAGGTTCAATATGCAAGAAGACTTATTCCTTATGACGTATTTTTGTTTCCAGGAAATGTATTATCCTATACATGTGTTTGAAATTCGATTTCTTTTCCATATAGACAAATTGCTGTTAATAAGTCTGTTTCATAGAAAATAAAGACAATATCGTACTAACATTTACACAATAAGATTTTACCGCATCGTTGCTTAGTTTATTACAATGCTACCTCGTCGCGTTTCTTGATGAAGGTATGTAATTCAACTTCTTTCCGGTCTCCTGTCGTCCGCATTGTGTAGTTTGCTGAAGCTGTTTCTTTTTGTGAAGACCAAACATAAGTTCATTTTCTCATGTTGTCACACATGACGGTTTGTAATTATATGCAAGAAGGTAATTACCACGTGAATCTGAAATTAGGCCAGCATTTTTAAGAAGACTGCATATTTTGAAGACACGTCCTTTTTTCAATGAAGTGTATTAACGCGTATATTGCATGTATGTAATTCTTTTTTTTTTTTTGGTCATGCAGGAAAGTTAATAGTACTAAGTATGTTAAGTATGTAATGTTAAGTAAGAAGAAAAAGGACAATACGTGCATTGAATTTTTCATGTTTTTATGCATGTGAAACACTGTTTTCTTTTGTTTTGACCATGTAGAACAAATGATAGTAATAAGTTTGTATCGTAAGAGAAAAAGAAAAAAAATGTATATTTTAGGTTTTTTTAGGATGAATCTATTGGTTCCTGTATGCCTTCAATTACGGTAGGTCTGTATACCTTAACATCTTTGCATCTTTGCATACGTATTGGTAGAGAAAAGTATTACTAGGCATGTGGTATGCATAGACATATGCGCATAAATATATAATCACAACAAAACACTATTTTGTCGCCCAGACTTTTAAGATATGAGACTGAATAGACCTGTTTCGAGATTTGTTTTAAAGTTCATTTCAACATCAGCTCTATCTACAATGATTTGCAAAGTGTTACCTTCGACGTGGCTTTAATTTGTTGTACACTATTACGTTGTTGCATTTCTTTAAATATAGGCATGCTTTACAATTACATGTAAAAGATATTCATGTTTTTGAACTTAAGTTCTTATATATATATATACATATATATATATATATATATATATATATATATGTATGTATGTGTGTGTGTGTGTGTGTGTATAAGTATTCATCAGGCTATTACTGTCTAAGACGTGTTCTCTTTATTCGCAGAGAACTTACAGAATAATGTTTTCAATATACGGATATGTTTACTTTCTGTAGATTTCTCGTATAATTTGAAAAATTCGTGTTTTTTATTTTATTTGCATAATGCCGTGCAGGTTCTTTGCGTGCTTCATATTTGAAGGGGACACTGCGGAGCTTCTTTATTGTGCTAACATAATCATTATCCCCTTTAGATATCTTTGGTAATTACTTGCAATGATTATGAGTACACAGTACGTGTTAGGCTGAAATATGATTACTACACATTGCAGGGGAGGGGCACAATGAAAAAAAAAATCGAAGAAATAGTATATTTACTGGGAGCTTATTTTCAATGTTATAATTTGCCTGGAATGGAGGTGAGCTCTACTCTTTAAACGACATTGGAAGAATATTGGATAATTCATCTTACAACCACAGAAGATAAACCGAACACATACTTGGCATTTACCCAAAAGCTCACGTACATAGTTGAGTACACATAATAATGATATTTGATTGTATACTTATGCTTGTCACTACTTGTATTGCTGTTTTTGACTTGATATCTGATCATTGTTGGTTTCGTTGAAAGAGTGTCTAAATGATGAACACCCCATTCCTTTGCCAACTAAAGGAATTTCAACGAGAGTTTCATTGTCTAATAGCCTGAATATTTATGTTGACGATACTACTCGGCATGTTATTGTTACCTCACAAACTTCGGTATTTGTTCGTCCATGATGCACACAGACTTAAGGTGGCAGAACATGCCACTCCAATATTAGACGTGTGACTTTAATATACAACGTTTCCAGGATATGTAGTAGACCTAAGTTAATGTTGTAAATAGCGCAATTGCATTTTAGATTTGACTCTGTGCAGTATCTCCGCACAAGTGATATTTTGCAATTGTCATTATTAAATTCAAACCTCTTCCCGCGTGAGATGTTGCAAAGACATTACGTTTATATATTAATGGTATTAGTATTGTTGTGATGCAGTGACAAGATGCTCAAATAATATACTGTTGTATTGATTGAAAACGAATTAGATATCATTGCCCCGAATACCCACCCACCTAAAATCTAACATGTCTATTATTATGTCGTTTGGTATTGTGATGGTACTCTGGAAATGTTTCATATCTCAGAGAGTTCCAAATACTTTAATCTCGGGTTTCTTTGCTAGTATAAGCAATGCTTCGTTTTCCACTTACCTTTGACCAGGTAATCATTTCTTTGATTTCAAGGAATTACACTAGACAAGTATTGGCTTGTATAGGTTTCCCAACAATGGTTTGTGTAAGCAGTATCATGTCTACACTCATTAGACTCATTGCTTTCAGTAGTGATCCTTTCTCTACTGATATTTTATTGGTTATGTAACTGTGACTTTATTTTTCAAATAACTACGTGTGTTAAAAAGGAAGATGTGGGGATTGTAACAGTACGTCAGTATCAGTGGCTCGATACGAGTGATGTAATAGTTCATACTTTTTTGTGGTTATTTGCTTCGGACATTGTATTGTTGCTTGTACTTGCGTTGAATGGAAATAAAATTCATAGTTAAGTGGTAATTTCCTTCCAATTGGTTTGAATACTTCTACCACTGTACACAATATGAAGAGTTTTATTGCAAAATGAGCTAAGCGCCATTTTTAAACATTTCAAAGTAAGTCCATGTTATGTCAACTTAACAAGAATGGGGTTAGCTTGTTGATTATCTGTGAGATATGAGAAAGAAAGGAGAAATCGATGCGTAGCTTTGACATCATTATTCCTCTTACTGTTCCTCCTTTTTCGGAAAAGCTCAAGAGTTGAAAAAATTGGTATCCGCTGGGACTCGAACCCGGGTCTTTGGCAAGGAACGCCAATCCTTTAACCGCTCTGCCACGGAGACGCCATAGCGGTTTAGGCAGACCCAAGCTCGAATACCCGACGGACCAACCTTTCAACTCTTCATGCGCATGTTCCTTTTTGGGGCAGAGAGGATATATATATATATATGTATATATATACGCGTATATATTTATTTATATATCGATTGTATATATACGCGTATATATATATAGAGAGAGAATGTATATGCATAAATATATACATAACGAAAGTAAAGAAGAGGCGGTAGACGTTGCTTTTGAATCCTCACAATTCGATTTTACTTCAAGCTTTCGGGCTCTGCCCTTTATCAAGACTGAGGACAAATCGGACAAAGTACAAACATGGATATCACTTACACAAAAAAAAAAATGATGATCAAGGCAATAGTGGTAAAGGCAGAGACGGTAGAAAAGAAATAATTAATATATATATATATATATATATATATATATATATATATATATGTGTGTGTGTGTGTGTGTGTGTGTGTGTGTGTGTGTGTGTTTGCGGGCGTCAATATCACGTTCCTTATAACAATACATGCACCAGCCATACATATAAACCTTCGCTTGTTTCAATTATGTTTGAAGTTTCATTATCAAGCAATTAAACCAAATACTAGAGGAAGGTTTATTACAATAAGAGAAGAAATAGGGAAAAAAGGATATGTGGGTTTTTTCACAACCAAACTACTGCGCAAATTCACGCACAAGACAAAGTCATCATCCCGCAAGCTTTCTATTGGCTGGAGAGAAGAAACGAAAGTCGAAAGATATGATTTGGTAAACACATTTGCATATATAGCTTTACTATAGAGCTTATCAAAAATCGGGTGGAAGGTTATATCGATATTACAACGACTTGATGCGAAGAACACCTTTCGTCCCTTACATTTCGTATTGAGAGAAAAAGCAGTTTAGGACAGTGCAGAACCATGAGCGTATCCGGGCAATTACCCCTGAGGGCAATAACCCCCGGCTACATACTGGTTAGTGGTAAAATTAGAGCAAAGATTAGGGTTAGGTTTAGGTTTAGGTTTAGGGTTGAGAGTTTGGGTTAGGGTTAAGGTAAGGTTCAGTATTAGGATTTAGAGCCAGGGGGGGGGGGGGGGGGTCCGGGGTACATGCCTCAGGGATAATTGACCTAGACCCGCCCATAAGAGATCATCAAAGTCATCGCCATGGACAATTTACATACCATAATATTATGATAAAGCGGTTGTTTCTGAAAACACTAGTGAGAATGTGAAATTGTAACATTGTAGTATTTTGCGACTTTTCTCTTAGGGGGGGGGGCAGATATGCAATATACATCTTCCATACGTTCCTTTAATCTTTTGCTCATTTGTTCTTACTGGGTTTTTTTTTTCCAAACCGAGAGTAGCTATATCCGCTTGACTTAGAATACATGTATTACAAGTACAGGTGTAGTCACGTAACGTCACATTGTGAAATCTCACTGTGTCATTGGTGTTATGCAATCCTGTCTACCTAACATAATTTACACAGGAATAGACTCATTATGCACTGTTTTTTATTTTCAATACAAATTGAGTTGAACACGGTTTTGTTTTATTTTATTAAAACATACGCATACACATATTATTATTATTATTATTATTATTATTATTATTATTATTATTCTCATTATTATTATTATCATTATTTCGTTTTATTCATACAGGGTGGCCCCGTCAGCAATCAAGTACTGTTTTCCAGGGGGCCCTGTAAACACATACATACAAGGTAACAATCCCCAAAAATAACATTAACATAACACAATAGGTCTACATCATACAGACCAGAACTGTTCATAAAAATGAGAAAATAAAGAATGAGACTAAATGCATCAATTTGCAACCAGAATGAAAAAAATAGATACTGACTGGGTTTCTAAAAAAAATGAACCTTCTATAATGAATATGGGAATATCATATGTATCAAAATATACGTGCCTGAAAAAGTGCACAACCATTGAATTCTGTTTCTATCAATATACAAAATCAATAACTATTATCTATACTAAGCTCTTATTTCACTTATACATTATCATATTATATACCTCAAAATTCTCCATTCATTTCTTATAATAAAAATCAATTATAAACAACATCAATCATCTTACAATATTCAACAACATAACATTTGCTTCTTCTACCCCCCAGTGTTGCCCCATAATATGTGACACCATGAAGTGTCTTGCATAACTACACCTATAGATCAACACAGATGCCAATTTTGAAATTGATTGCTTAAATAATATGGGAGTTACTCAATCCACAAAGTTTTGGTAAAATTATGGTTACCATGGCAACGCATTGTCCGACAAAAAAAAAAACATGTCTTGCACATCTATACCTCAATAATCATTTACCCTAAGTTTCAATTAAATTACTTCAAAACAGTAGAAGGAGTTCGCGATGCAAGATTTTGCAACAGACCGACCGACCGCCCGACCACCAGACCAACATCACGGTGATTCCTGTATACCCCCTTCACACTACGTGTGGCGGGGGTATAATGATAACAGTTATTACCCTGAACACCATTTCAAATACTGTGAACAGACTATTCCACAGTAGAGCACCGTCAACTGAAAAAGCACGTTTACCACATTCTGTTTTTACTCTTGGAATGATCACACCAACATTCTCGGAACTTCGTGTTCTATATCCATGTGCGCGGGTGGACAAAGTGAATATGTCACACAAATAGGATGGGGCGCTGTCGTTCATGATATCAAACAATAATTTGCTTTTCTGGAACTCCCATCTTATGTACATAATACGCAATAAGAAGAGAGAATCTAAGCATTTCAAAATCGTAACTAAGCATTCAAGAAAAGATTAATTGAGCTGGATTCATGCTTGCAATGCTAGGTCATCTTGTGAAAGACACATTTCTGTTTGTCATTGTTCGCTAGCTTTCCAAACCACTTCAACGTTATTCAGTCGTGTGTTTTTTGTCTTGTTTTTAAAGTCCCAATGCATCCATAATTTCATTAATGAAATAATGTTGATGCTGTGTTGACAAACCAATTTCAGACATGTTTACACATTTCTTTCATAATCATGTTGATGCTCCAATGAGGTGGTATTCTTTGCCATATTCACATCAACAATATCAAAATTCATATTATTACCACCACCTAAGGCGTACAGTAAGGTTGGGAAACTTATAATAAAGGAGGTATGATTCTCATAATATATGCAAAGAAGCATAACATGAATAAATATCACATGTGACCGTGCATCACAAAACTTGGTTTTACGTGAGGACCTTGGGAGAGAGAAATCGGCTAAAAGGAATAAATATGATCATCGAATTCCTCGCGCTCGTTATCGTCGTCACGTGACCTATAGACGGCGTTCTCAATCATTTCTGGAACTGCGTGAAAATCGGTATTTATGTAGCACTGAGTCGATGTAGCACGGAATCTTTCGTTATAGAGTTCTCCATTTCCATCGTCACAGCCACCAGACCGTTATCATGATGAGCATCTTTCGCGACTGCATCTCTTTGTCCATCATTTTGCAGACCCGTGTCTGCTGTCTCGGAATTGGAGTTGTAATGGCCTTCGCCAGACCCTACGGTTTTTGCTTCATCGCTTATTTATAAATGCAGTGGAGCTGCTAGAGCAGACGTGCTGTCATTTGAAGATTCCAAGACAAAATAACAGCGATCATTCGAGCGTATACCTTCCGTTCCGTGAGTACTGGGGCCTGCACCATCTGAAAATTCAGTCCTATAGCATGTCTCGACACTAACTTTTTTGTTTGGTGGCCCGATGGGGCCACCAAAATCCTAAATTTCAATTTTTTAGTGGCCCGAGAGAAAAATTTGGTGTCCCGAAAAAAAACAACAACATCAAAAGTCGTTTTTTTTTATGAGACAAATATTTCAGTTTTATGATAGTAAGAATTAGAAGTTGGACATATCTACTCATAAATAAACTTCAACAAACTTGCAACACTCACTCTCAGGCACTCATTCAGTCCTTTTCATCCATCCTTTAAACAAATTTAACTGTTAATTTCCGGCGCAAAAAGTTACGAATTTATCGACATACTTTTCAAGAAATGTTTTTGTCCTTTTTGGAAATTTGGTGGCCCGACTTTCATTTTTGGTGGCCCCCGGGCCACCGGGCCACCGTTAGTGTCGAGCCCTGTCCTATAGGCATCACCACCACTGCCTGTTACACTTTCAGTGGTTTCGTAGTCTGACGACGGACTGATGAGTTCATCGTCTCGGAGCTCCACGCCCGCATACGAAGTATGCTCGGCAACCCTCTGTACAGTTGACGTAACCATTGCCGGTAGTCGAAGGGGAACCTGCAGCCGCAGCGATGCCACCACCTGCCGCAGAGGGCGTGCCAATCATTTCGCTCTCAACCACACTGCCTTCGTCAATTGAGGAAACGTTTTCGGTCGTTTTCGTTCGAGTCAGAAACCCTGTTCAAGATTGTTTAGTTCAGTCTTCTCTCTTCTGAAAAGTAATTGCATGACAAAAAAATCGAATGTAATTTTCTTTTTTTTTTTAATCAACATTGATCACATTGTACATAATCTTATTACCTCAAACTCTCAACATGGTTAATACAGTCGTCTCATTAATACTAGGAGAATTTGGAAAGACTACTATGGTACGTTTTGTCGGATTCACTTCAGATTTTTTTCTTCAGATAAAGCAAGGATGCAGGGGAAAGCAATAACAATCAACAATAGCACAATATTTAAAATGGGTGAATAGATAAACGTATTATTTGCTGGCTTTGATTGTGGCATCCGAATGGAATATACAGGTCAATAAAAAACCACACTGCATAAAGACGACCAAAGAATATGTAATAAATCTGGAATAAATGAATCTAGCTAAAATGCTTAAAGGCCAAATAAGTGGTAGATTGTACACCAATTAATTTAATTCAAGTTCAGTCATTTTTGATATTTACTATAATTCAGGGAGATTATACAGTCATTTATCTTTTTTTCATATTATATATTTTATTATTTTATGTGGCATCAATATTGTCTTCAATGTGGTGAGTATTCAGGAGATGTATGACGAAAAATAAAGATGACAATAAGAAATCAAGCCTATCAAGAGAGAAACTGGCAGGACTCTGAAAACTCTAAGATTTAGCAAGAATGCATGGAATTCATGCTCTCATGTGGCCGTCTTTTGATACATTATTCATAAGAGCTAGACATTGAAATGTTTATAACACAAAAAACATGATGTGAACAATGACGCGTCATTATCAAAGGCGGGGCGCATATTTTCATTCACTGCAATTCAATTCATTTCTACATGTCTGATGAAACACAATTAGTTTGTACATTAAAGTGTAGCGGAATATGGAAATGTACAAAGCAGAGGCTTTAAGTAAACTAATATCTACAAAGAGGAGGAATCAACAAAAGAAAAAAAACCGCATTTCAAGAAGTATACATTGATTATCATATCCTAGACACGAGAAGATGAACGTCATAAAGTAAGATTTGAACAGAAGAGACTACAAGGTACAGAACGTCCAAAAGGCAAGAAAACAGGGGAAGTTTCGTCATGGCATAATGTGATAATCCTAATATTTCTTATACTGTGCTGCTACTCTGGTATATCAAAAAAAAAAGTAGTGGATTGATATGTCATACAGGGTAACTGTTGCTGCCATTGTAAGTATATATAGTTCTGAAACTCATGATATCACCACGATAATGTTTAAGACAGTATGAAGTGTTCTTTAGTAGCTCTCTGTAAGTAAATTTCCGACCACTTTTAGGGCACTTCATCCACCTTTTTATACATCTAACCTCAATTTTATCCATGTTTTACTTCACTCCATAAACTACTCAAGCCATACTAATTTGAGAGAATTACATATTTTCATTATGAACTACAGAGCAGAGATGAATTATTTCAGGAAAGTTCCACATAGGGGGTTGAATAGTTTACATAATTAGCACTTTACAGAACATTCCTCCTTCAATCCCGGGATGTGGTTTTCATTGACAATTGAAGCCAAGTGTTTTAATAATGCATGATCATCCTATATTGTATATCATTGTCAGACTCAGTTACCAGAGGTATAAAAAAAAAATATCAGTTTTCATTAAAATATGTCTGGAAAATACAGCAGTAGGACAATTTGAAGTCATGCTCATGTAAAGAACAGAATGTAAAAGACCTTAAAATCTATCCAAAAGAGTAGCATTGGTCGTGTTTTTTTATGTGTGATCTGAGTCTGTATTTAGCACAAGCTACTTTATTTACAACTATAAATGGCCTTCATCAGCGATGCAGTGTTAAATCTTACATTCTAAAAGCTAGATTGATATGATTTTAATTTGATTTCATGACATCACCTGTCCTTAAAATGTCAAAATGAATAAGCCAAACAGCAACTGGTGTCCAGTGATGTAGCCCTGAAAAAAATGCTTGAAAGGAAACACATTTCATTGGGCTTTCACCTTGCCTTCATGTACATGTATGAACCACCAGGCTTGTTATAAATGGTAGGGTGTCGCGTAATTTCTGCATGTGTGCCTGAAATTAGCAATCCATTTTTCCCCTTTGGTGTCTTTTAACAACAACAACAAAACCACAGTTATGCAGCAATGTACAGTACACAAGCGAAGATAGGGTTAGGGTTAGAAGATAGTCCTAATCCCAACCCTTACCCAGCCTGAGACCGCCAGTGTACTGTACACTGCTGCATAGCTGTGATTATTATCATTATTATTATCATTATTATTATTATTAGTAGTAGTAGTAGTAGTAGTAGTAGTATTGTTATTATTTTTATTATCATTATTATCATTATAATTATTATTATTATTATTATTATTATTTTCATTTGAAAGACACCAAAGGAAAAAAAAATGGGTTATTAATTTCAGGCATGCATGCAGAATTTACGCGACACCCGACCATTTACAACAAGCCTACTATGCCACAATGCTTTCATGCTTTGATTAAGAGGATTTTTATATGGCTTCAGAGGACTTAAATACTTGGACTGTATCAGTGTTGATTACTGTAATTGGTATTTATTATCTCCTCTAATAAAATTTCTCATTGATTTTTTGAAGATGCATTCATTGAAGCATGAGCTATTCTGCATTATTTGTTAACTTGTACAATGTTCATGAAATGAATGTACGTTTGAATGCATGTACAGTATGTGACGTATCAGATGTATGTAACGCTGCATTTTCAAGAAATGTTAGCATCTTCATAGGTCACCGAGTCCTGAAAATCATCCGAAATTAGAACTTAGCGATTTTTTAGAATTTAAGATGAGTTTTACACTTTGAAATTCACCCAGAGTTCTGTGAGGAGAGAGTGTTCGTAAGAGAACTTAGTGAGGAGAGCTTGTTAGACAGAGTGATGAGTCAGGAGTGCAGGACTAATAATGAATTAGTCAAGGTTGTTAGTCCAGCCATTTCTACTAATCTAGTTAGTCAAAATGGCACCTAAAATGTTAGTCAGAACGCGTTAAAAGTTGGTCATGCAATATTGACTAACTGTTATAGGACTAACTTAAGTTATTCAAGTGATGATGACTAACATTGCTAGACCAACTTTAACTTAGTCACTCGGTGCCTGATTAATCTTAATAGCCAAACAACTCTAACGGTTAGTCAAAATGGGCACCATCTGGACTATTTTTTTTTTTAGTCAAATGACCAATAAAACGATTTCAGTGTAGTGTCAATCAGTTTCGTCCGTCAGAATGATCCGATAGATAGATAATACCTATTTTCGCTGTCTCCAATTGATTTCCACTCAGATCAATAAGTACTGTCTTCTTGACTGTTACCACTGTTGATAATCTGATATGGATTTTATTGAAATCTATGCAGTCGAACAATACTCTCAATATCAAGACTTGCGTCAAGATGAAATAAGAAGCATCAGTTGGTTTTCCACGAAAAAAAATATATGACATTTTAATTTAAAACTGTGCCTATATCGTCTGTACACTGAGAGCTCTTGGTAGATTTTTAAAGAAAGTACCAATTGTGAACATTGCACGTCTCCTTACGGAGTTTTTTGTAATGAGTATTTGTATACAGATTTCTTGAATGGGACACAATAGACGATAACATCTGAGTAAGCCGTATCTATTTCTAGCGTGAACAAATGAGCTGTATAAGTCATTGTTTGCAGCAATTGAATAATGAAAACGTTATTGCATTTTCAGGTAAATAAAAAAGAAAGAAAAATTAAAGAAATATTTCCGGGCAAGGCACCAAACGAATGCTATGTCTTGTTTGTTTGTTTATTTATTTGTCTGACTGTTTACCTATCAGACACTCCCATAAGTCATCGCGAAAATGTTGACGAAATTTAAAAGAAATAATCTAAGAAAAGGACACACTTCAGTATATGGTTTTGTACAAGTTGGTTTTTCTTCAAGTCTCTATAATATACACGTACCTCCGTTTTTCTGTCCAAACGATGAACGGAGAGATGCAGTATAATCCAAACAGTACATCAATACTTCAGTTTACTCCAAGCAAGACGAATGAACTCGGAATCCATGGCGTTTTTAAACTCCAGTGGTCAAATACGAACAGACTGCTCAAAGATGAATGCAGAACGTTTGCTTGCGATGAAAATTGGATAACCAACTCTAGATTTCCCTGTATAATTCGTCAGTGTGTTTTACAAAAGCAGGTGGCTACAAGTAGAGTGTTATGTGCAGTATGTTTCCTAACTGAATTGTTGATTAGTAAGACGAGAACCCTTTGATAGATGTCAATCAGTGGTTTCCGCGAGTCTGGAATCCGATGTGGAGCGAAAGGTGCCATCCGTGAGGCATACTCCCCTTCGGATTCTCAGCATGAACTTTTTGTGTCCCGCCAGCTGCAGCAGCTTCCCCAAACGAGGATTGCGGTGCGCACGCCTACTAACATCTGGCTATTGTGGCACCATTTGCCCTATGATCACTGTGCGTAAAATGTTGTGCTTGAGCAATGGCTGGACGCGTAATTGATTAATAATTATAAGCACGATTTGTTTTTCCTTGCTTTTATTTTCATTTATTGAGTTTCCACACAATTTATACAGTGTTGTATTTGCAACAACCATCCATGCAAGACAATGTAAAGCAACACAAAATAGTAGATTATGAGTTCATCAGGCCTATATACTGTAAAGGCTATAATAACATTACATGACACAAAATCATTTTTTTTTAAATCAGTCTTAAGTGCCTTCATGACAGATGAATAAAATTGTGTTCGGTGGGAAGCTACATAGAAGGGTAGAATGAGGTGACTTTTAGCGTATTGCCTTGAGAAATACTAAGGTGTTCTTTTTAGTTCCCGTTCAGAGAAAAGTCGGAAAAGTGTTACAAAGTCAATCTGAAAGTAGGGCAAATTTCATTGTGTTGTCAACTCAAATACATTTAGTATACGATGCTCATTTTGAGGAGACTTTACTTTAAACAGTATTATGTTAATTCAATCTGCATTTCAGAACATCATCAGTGATGTTTGACGAAAATTGGACAATCCATTTGAATGTCAGAAGTCTTCTTAGAATTTAGAAGATGTAATCAGTGCATATTAAAAGAGTACATCAAGATACATCTGTGATGATAGAGTATAAATGACGAAACTGAAAAGCAAAAACAAAGACAAAAACTAATCAACATGATTATGTATGCCATACGTGAAAGTTATTCCAACGCCTTTTGGCTGAAGTATGCAGAACGTTCTTTAATGCAAGGCAAAAATAAAAGACATGGAAATGATAAATCCACTATTAATATTCACTTGTCGTGAACTCCAATAGCAACATCTAGTGCAAAGTTAATATTCTTCATTGTTGGGTAGTGTGCCATAATAACCATGTGCTATAAACCTATGGTCAAATAACTGTGTGAGTACGACACTCCATTGAAAATAAGACCTTATCATTTTCTTTCTTAAGTGCATTCAAGTTTTGCTTGGGTGATTGTTGATATGATCAATAGAATTATTATGTAAGAAATGCACACCCTCAAATGAACATAATGAAGCCATACTGAATAATAACGTGCTTACAACATCTTACAAATTGTAAACATCACTTCAATACACCTCCAAAAAGCCAAAGGAATAAACAAACAAGCGGCAGGCATCTAAAAGAAAAAGAATATGAAAACAAAACAAACAAGAAAAGAGAACCACAATTACACGGAAACTTGTACACACGATTGTCGGATTATGAATTGTTGACAAGATTAGCTCATCTAATTTGGTTTTGTTGGATGCAACATGTGAGACTGTAACATTCTAGAACGTACACTGTAATAGTAAGGAGATGGAGTACTCCCGACTAGAGAGGGCAATCTATCAACTCTATGCTTTATCAGGTTGTAGTTAGCCAGCGCACTTTGACAGACTCATCACTCACGTTTGTTTATCTGTTTGTTTGCTTGTTTGCATCCAGTGCAAAGTTATTTGTGTGTGTGTGTGTGTGTGTGTGTGTGTGTGTGTGTGTGTGTGTGTGTGTGTGTGTGTGTGTGTTGGGTGGTGCACGATATTGTAACCATGTGCTACATGATCAAATAACGGTGTTATTTTCTGTCTTTGTTGCATTCTAATTTTGCTTGGATGATTATTGATATAATCAATAGAATATTCATGTAAGAAATGCACACCCTCAAATGAATGTTATTGACGCCATGTTGAATAACAACGCGCTGATTACATTCTGTAAATTGTGACACTAGTCTGGTAGGAATGGGGGGTCCCCATGCACCCCCCGAACACATTTTTTAAACTTACTTTTTTGTAACCCTTAGGGTGTCTAGTTAATGATTTTTTTTGTTCCCAAGAAAAAATCGTGTCCCATGGGGGTCATTGGCGGCCATCTTGGCAGCCATCTTGGATTTTCAGGGAAAATCATTATCTTCCATAACTTTTGAACTACACAGCATAAAATTATAAATAAAGCATTTCTTCAGGGTAAACGTGACACGAGGAATCGATTGCAATGGTTATTTACGTGATTAAAGCAAGTCTGAAACAAGAAAATCCTAAAAATATGCAAATTTCGGTGTCATTTTCACCGAAAAATACCTAAATAGTTTAACTTTTGAATTACACAACATACAGGGACAAATAAAACAGTAATCCAGAGTTAATATGGCATGAGGAATCGTTTGAGAGAGTTATTTACATGATTAAAGCAAGTTACATACAAGAAAAGTCCAAACATGTGAGGAAAACCAGTGTCGTTTGCCCTAGAAATATTCCCAAGTGAATACAATCTCATATCTCCTAAGAGTAAACTAACCTCTTTTTCTTAACAGTCTGGTAGGAATGGGGGGTGGGGGGTCCCATGCACCCTCCTTTTTGTATCCCTTAGGGTGTCTATTTGATTCTTTTTGTCTCCAAGTGAAAATCGTGTCACATGGGGGATCATTGGCAGCCATCTTGGATTTGCGAGGAAAATCATTAATTTCTATAACTTTCTATAAGTTTCCAACATACAAGGACAAATAAATAATTTCTCCAGGGTAAATTTGGCATGAGGAATCGATTGACATTGTTATTTACATAATTATGATACATGAAAAATTCAAACATGCGAATAAAAAAACAGTGTTGTTTGCTCTGCCCAAATAGTCCATATACATACATGACAATTATATACCTCATATGATTGACTAACAACTAAAGTCTAGGAATGGGGGATCCTCATGCACCCTAAATTTTTGTATCCCTTCCAGGTGTCTATTAGATGATGATGATTTTTTTTTTGTTTCCAAGTAATAATCGTGTCGGGGGGGGGGGGGTCATTGGCGGCCATTTTTGATTTGAGAGGAAAATCAGTAAATTCTGTAACTTCAGGGTAACTGTGTCATGAGGAATCGATTGAGATGGTTATTTTTATGATTAAAGCAATTTTGATACAAAAAGTCCAAAATACGAAAACTTTTGTGTCATTTACACCGTAGAGTACCCAAAATCCGTATACATACATGACAAACTACTTCACAAAAGTGACTTGGCACTTTGTCTTTAGATCATAGCTCAAATATGGTGTTTTGTTTATAAAGAAATATGCAACATGCAACTCCAAGCATTTTGACGCCTCACTTGTTGAAATCAAATGAAAAATGTAAGCACGATGGCAATTGATATGCAGATAACCCTAAAAAAGCAGATCGAAAGAGGTCAACATACAAATTTTGACCACATGTGAAAGTGACTAATCGACAAAATTCAAACCTAAAATGTAATTGAACACTTTTTGAGTGCATCTTCTATTTCATATAATTTTGTATTTGAAGAGTTTGCGTAAGTGTATTTTCATAAAGGAAATTACTGTACCAAAATGCTCTGTCGGTTTCACCAATTTAGGTGTCATATTGTTATCATTAAACTTATTTAAGATTAAGTTAAAAATGGTTCATTCAAACGTATTTGTTTAAAGCCTTCCTGTCTGAAAATAAACATATGAAAATCACTTGACAGTCAGAAATCCACTCTCTCTCTATGACTTTAATTTGTCTAACATATTCTTAATTCTCATCCTATGCAATTATACAAACCACAGATTCGGTAAGCGATAATATGTTAGCTTTGGGTTTTACACTTCTGGTAATTTACAGTCATCATCAAATCGATCATTGTAATCAATGTCTGGCTCCTCCTCTTCATCCTCCTCCGTCTACGGAGTAACTTTCTGAAGCAAGTCAATGAGGGAAGTGGGAAGGATAGGGCCACTTGACCACACCGGATCCATGATACCGAAGGCTGTCTTATGCCACCTTTGTCCAGGATTAAAGCGGTAGCGCACCAGAAGATTGGCTAGTCAGATCGCTTGAAGATGGCAAGGTGGTACCCATGGTTCACACATTGAAAGTGTGAAATAAGGTTTCCTCTGCCAGGTGGGAGCAAGGAGAAATCCACCTTGGATTTGGTCATCAGTTGCTCGCCCTCTCCCACCATCTGTTTCAGCATGATGCTGCGAACGCCATTATGATAGACTTCTCCCGGACCTCGCTATACATTTTAGGCATGTGAATGCTTCAATGTCATCTGTCACCTCTGGCTCCACAGACCACCCATCACCAAGAATTGTGAGGAAAAAACACTCAACTTGGCATATTGTAAAGTCATATTCTAATACTTTAGTAGTGTTTATTATGATATAATACTGAGCAACTTATTAGATTTCAGTAAAATACTTCTGAAATCACGAAATCAAACAACTCTCACCTGAATGCTATGTGGTATATGGGGTGGATTTTGTTGATTCTTTAGGGGTCCAACTTTTCCCAACCCATTAAGGCACTTTAATTGTTACATCTTCCCCGGTAGTCCAGGTAATTTGGTATACAGTATATGAGCTCCCGTTGATTCTATATAAATGCAAGTTAATTGACATTGACAACCTGGCAATACGTGACAGTCCGTTTATTAAGAAAAATACTACACTGTAGAATGGATTAAGCAAGGACCAAGGGGATCAAGGAAATGTGTGTCTGGATCCCTCACCAAAGCTACCTTGTACCTAAGTTTAGAAGCGCACTTGAGGTAGAGCACGACCCTGGTGTCCGTCTTCTTATACTGGTTAGACAGTCACTCATGGATATCGCGCCATTGTCTCTTGGAACATTATCATTGTGTAAACAAAAGGAATGTAACAGAAATCACATTCTCTGAAGCTTAAGTGATTCCTGTTACATTCTTTTTGTTCACCTAATTATTCATCCCAGGAGACAATAAGCTCTATCCATGAGCTGCCGTCTAACCAGGAGAAGGACACCAGGGTAGCGCTCTACCTCGAGTATTCCACTATTAAGGTTGGGTACAAAGCAGCTGTGGTAAGGACACCAGACACAGACATTTTCTGGATCTTCTTGCACCATGCTCACTCCGTCACCCTCACTATCCTCCTTGATAAATGGACTGTCGAGCATTGCCAGATTGTGAATGTCGTTGAACTGGCATACTGAATCAAAGGGAGCGGGCTTCTGTACCACAATACTTGGACGACATGTGTTTACAGGGGAAGATGTAACAAGTGCCTTCAAGAGTAGGGGCGAAGTCGGACCCCTAAAGAATCTACAAAGCCACCCCATGTACCATACAGCATTCAGGAGAGAGTAGTATGACATTATAATCTCTGCAATATTTTACTGAAATGTGGTAAATTGTTCAATATTACATTATAATGAACACTGCAGAAATCTTACGACATGACTTTGAAATGTGCCAATGTTTTTTGTCCCCCACTTAAACCTTGGAGATGGGTGGTCTGTAGAGCCGATAAGAGGTGACAGAAGATATTGGAGCATTCACATGCCTAATGTATGACCACAAGAGGTGGAGAAGTCTATTTACAGCAGCATCATCCAAAGCAGATGATGGGAGAGGGCGAACAAATGACTACAAACTCCAATGTGGATTTCTTCATGCTCCTATACACCTTGCAGTGACAACCTTATCCCACACATTAAATGTGTGACCCATCGCCTTGCCATCTTAAAGAGAGCTGACCAACCAATCTTCTGGTGCTCTGTATATGACTCCTTTGATTCTGGACAAGGATGGCAGAAGGTAGCCTTTGTTATGATGGAGCCAGTGTGGTCAAGTGGCCCTATCTTTCCGACTTCCCTCATTGACTTGCTTCAGAAAATTACTGAGGAAATGAAGGAGGATGAAGAAGAGGACCCAGACATTGATTACAATGATCGTTTTGATAATGACTACCGGTATAGAAATTAAAGAAGTGTGAAATTAAAACCTGATATATTGCATAACCGCTTCTGTGGTTTGTACAGTTACACAGGGTGAGCATTCAGAATACTTTTTAAGAAAAGTGAAGTCATATTGTGTTACTTTATATTTTTTCAATATACGTTAATTCCATACTTCATGAAAAGCATATACACATGTCACAAACGTTGAAATATATAGATGATGACTGGCGGCGGAGGGAACAACATACCCAATGTTCCACCCGAAGGGTTTGAAATGCTATTGACGGAGGTTATAAGTGCGCTGCGGTCCTAGGCCTTAATTCTGTCATTTGTCACGTGGAAATGTTTTCCCATGGGAGAACATTACAAGAACGTTCGCCCATATGGGCCAACATAACGAATCTACTTCATTCACGTGACTGTGTTCAGCCAATCACTAATCGGTATGTGACTAACCCTTTCAAAATATCATTATGCCTTTTGATAATAGCTTGAATATTGCGTCTTATATCAGACAACTTTTAACAGAATTCGAAAGGAAACTTAATTCCAATCACTGTGAACTTGAATTGAATGCATACAGGATGTAAGCACAAAAGCGATTCACATGCAAATATTTCTAAATTAAAGTAGCAGCAATCCACATTGATATACAGTCCCTATTCACAGGCTAGATTTCCGGCTGCCAAATGAAATGTTTCTCTTTTTGTTTTCGGACAATAAACTTTAAACAAATACATTTGAATGAACTGCTTTTTTAACTTGAGAATATATGAAACCATTTTGGCATCTAAATTTTTTTAATCGGCTCGACATTTTGACACAGTGATTGTTTCCTTGAATATATCCCAACTCAAACTCGTTTTAAATATAAAATGAAACGAAATTGAACGTGCACAAAGAATGTTAAATTTCAGTTCAAGTTTTATCTTTGTCAATTAGTCACTTTTAAGTGTTGTGATCAACATTATTCTCATGTGTCACCTCTTTTTAAGGGTATTTGCATATGAAATACCACAGTGCTTACATTCTTATTCTATTTCACCAAGTGAGGGGTGACAATGCTTGAAATTAATTTTCTCTTCAGATTCTATTTAATGTTTTTGATACAAAACAAAAAAGGCCTATTTGGGCAATGATCTAAAGACAGAGTTGTTAGTCACTTTTGTGAGGTATGCAATTTGTCATGTATGTAGCATGAAATATTTGGGCCATTTCCAGAGTAACAGCACTTAATTTTTCAGTTTTGGGACATTTCTTGTGTCAAATTTGCTTTCATTATGTAAATGACAATCTCAATTGATTCCTCATGCTGTGTTTCGTCTGAAGAAATGTTTTATTTGTCCCTGTATGTTGTGTATAGTTCAAAAGTTGAACTATTTGGGTACTTTTCAGTGTAACCGATACAGAATTTATCATATTTGGGACTTTTCTTGTATCGAGCATTTTTTAATCATGTAAATAACCATCTCAATCGATTTCTCATGTCACATATACCCTGAAAAAATGTTTTATTTTTCCTTGCATGTTGGAAACTTCAAAAGTTATACGAAACTAATGATTTTCCTCGCAAATCCAAGATGGCTGCCAATGACCCCCATGTGACACGATTTTCACTTGGAGACAAAAAAAAAAATCAAATAGACACCCTAAGGGATACAAAAATGAGGGTGCACGGGACCCCCCCCCCCCTTTCCTACCAGACTGTTAAGAAAAAGAGGTAAGTTTGCTCTTGGGAGGTATGAGATTGTCATGTATATATGTATATAGACTACTTGGGAATATATCTAGAGTAAACAACACTGGTTTTCCTCGCATGTTTGGACTTTTCTTGTATGTAGCTTGCTTTAATCATGTAAATAACTCTCTCAAACGATTCCTCATGCCGTATTAACTCTGAATTACTGTTTTATTTGTCCCTGTACACACTAAAAAATAGGAGAGCAAATATGTACGCCTAGGGGTACAGATGCTTGTCGCTATACAAGGAACCCTAGCGGTACTTATATGTACCCCATACAGAGGTACATATAAGTACCCCTACCTGGGGTGCAGATATGTACCCTATGGAGTACTTATTTGTACCTTTTAAGGGTACTCCTTTGTATCATCATAGGTACTTATATGTTCCCTTAGGGGTACTTATATGTTCCTCTGTATGGGGTACATATAAGTACCCCTGTATGGGGTACAGATGAGTACTTCTAGGGTTCCTTGTATAGGGACAAGCATATGTACCTCTAGGGGTACATATTTGTACTCCTATTTTTGGTATGTGACTGCCTAAGTAAATAATATGACACACACACAAACACGCACACAAACACAAGCATGCAATCTATGAGAGTAAGATTACAGCATACAACTGTATGTATAAGACATGCTAAGTGTTTTTCCTTGATATACAGATTATACGCTTTATTTAAGTAGGAAACTTATAACAAAGCAAAAGCATCCACGTGTTGAAATTGCACTAGAAACACAGAGGGCTATACATACGAATAAGGTTGTTGCATTGAACAATATACATGTACCCGATGTAGTAGTGCACAGTGCACTGTACCAAATAAGTTGCCATTTTTGTGAATTTGTGAATCATTTTTGGTTTGCAAATTTAACAAGCAAAATTCTCACCAAGCGCTACTGGGGCATGATATTTAGTGCATTTAAGAGAGTCTCAGTTCTCAGTCTCAATTCATGAAAACAAGATCTTGTGACAATTCCTGTGACCTTCTCATTCACAAAAATATATGTGTACGCAAAGACGAACAGCTTACAATGTATGTAGTACATGTAGTTGAGACTGCTTATCTTTGGCACAATGTACAACAGTGTAGGTACCTACATGTACAGGAATACATAACAATTGCACAACAAAGAAATATGTCATAATATACACTCAAATATTGAGATTACACGGCCATGAAATCCATACATGCTCAAAATTCACATTTCCATAATTTCTCAATCATAAGTTGGCTTGAACATCTTTCACTTGTCCACACATTGAACATCCTACACAATCATATCAAATGAAATATCACTTGATTTAATTTGTTTGTAAATCCCTTTATTAACTTCTAGAAACAGCTGTTCATAATCTTTAAATCAAAGGTAAAATCTTTCACAGAAAAACACTGTAGCACTAATAGGTAAATATGGCACGAAATTTGGCATCAAAATGGCAAAATGAAATAAGCATATCAGAATTGCTCTGAATTAAGAAGGGTTTTGTTTTTGAAATGGCCTTTTTAAACCTTTACCTTTGAATTTCAAGAGAAATGGAATACATGTAAAACTAGAAATATTGCTATGGTAAGTGGTATACATCCACCATAATGCACGCTTCTCCCAATAGGTCTATGTTACGTCTGGATGTGTGACAACAGTTTCACATAAGTGGCAAAATAGTAAAATGACAAATGTTACAAGTGTCACAAATGTGTTGAGTGTTTACTTTCCTTGAACTAATTTTAATTGGATAACAGCTAAGAGCGAGTCTTATAGTCTAAGAAAGCAGGTATTTGGGGATCGAGGAAAGTTCTTTGCTTTCATAATGCACACGAACAGATTTTTGTCCCATGTGTATATCCACTTCTTCGCAGTAACAGATACCTACTGTCAATACACTGTAAATGTCTGTCTACCTGTGCTTATCAAAATTCCTCTTACTCTGTCTAGAAGAAAACTACATTCAACTTGACGCATTATAACACAATGTACAGTGAGTTTTGATTAAACCAAAGTGATACCCCTTGCTCTTCACACAAGAAACACATTTGTATCTCAGAAAAAAGTAAACAGATTATGCACCATTAAGAAATGGGTAGGCCATAGATATGAATTGGATGGCGGTAGTAGACGTACTGCATGTACATGTATCATTATCACACTGTTTGTCACCATCAATTATATTTTAAAGTACGATATTTCTTCCTATAGAACACAATTTTATACACTTGTACATTTAATGAAAGATATTATCTTCATTATGAAAAAGCACACTGGTCATATCATAATGCAGTATCAAATCCATGTAGTGAGTGCTTGTTTTGCACGCTGCGTAAATACAGCTTTATATCCGACTGGAGAGAAGTCATGACCCCCCCCCCCCCCCCCCCCCCCCCCCCAAAAAAAAAAAAAAAAAAAAAAAAGAAAATAATGAAGATGTGTGAACCCGCTGAAAACTCCTGAGTAAACTGAGGCAAATGTCTATGGAATGTGTGTTGTAGCAAAATCAAACCGTCCTCAATGGATTAATATGGTCTTCTCTATCAGTTCACCACAGAAGAGTAACTTTTGGATGAGGATCACATAAGTGAGTTTTGACCATCAGGCTAAATCTAATGGCAATCTCCTTTCAGTTCTCCCATCTGTTGAGGTAATCTCACTATGCACAACACTGCCTACTGGCACTGGTAAAACAGTCCAAGACCAGTGAAAATCACCGTTGGACCAGTAACTGTTCAGGAATGGACCATTAAATATGGACAAACTGGGTACCTACTGGTCAAACAGATGGGTATGGCCAGTAATTAAAAAAAAAATGGTTTAGAGTGTAGCCATGTCATGCAAACCATTCAATTATCTGCTCATGTCTCGTACACCGCAGGTACTATGTATATCAATCTGTTCGAACATGCTACAACTCACTGCTCAAATGTAATGAATGCTCTCAAGGAAATAAATAACTTAACTGAATATCGCTAGATCTACGCAAGGTCAACTTTAGCAAGGTTGATTGCACTTCATATTCATTCTAAATAAGAAAATATAGATTTAGAAACGGCAGTGGCAATTACAGGAATCTTCATGAAAGTAAAGCTCATGCTCATGTATTTTTTCAGAAAAGTGTCTTTGATGTACATTACTGGGAAACACGTAAGATCTTATTGTACATAGAAGCTATGTGGAAGTTTGTGTTTTGCTTTTGTGTGAGCTTGGAGATTTAACTTCAATATAAGTAAAGAGAGGGCAGGTGCATAACTGAAAGTGACCAAATCCTCACCCTGTTACTAGCAATGTAAAAACCTCAAGAGTGACTTAGTTTTCCACCACCATCTGAACCTTCAGAAATTCTTGCCTCTCCTTTGGCTGTAAAAATATACACTGCAGTCAACCTATATTTGTATGGTCAGCACTCAGGATTAGTATCATTTTGGTGAACTGCTCCAGCTGCCAATATTCCTGTATCAAGCTAGTAGGCTCCGCCTGCAAAGAATATGTACACTAACACTACAAACACATTTTATAACAGATTTTTCAACTGACACTGCATCTCGTGCATGTGTACATAGAGTACCTCAAACGGGCAAGGCAACCTTTACTATGATTTGCAATGAATTCAAGCAACATGAAAAGATTTCCTTGCTCATAACTATGATGGAAATCACACTTTAACCTAAGTGTTAAGAGGCCAGAGATGTACAATCTTCGATAGCAGCAAAACAAGAACTGTATTTAAGGATATTCTTTTAAATTCAAGTTAACATACTCGAGACATTAAAGCTCCAAATGAGAATTTGTTGCCTACAATGTACATTCAGCTCAGGTAAAAGGATTCTGTCCTATCAATGGGCCAGAAGAAGTAAAACCACCATGAATTTATTGGGATATAACGTTAATCAACTTTCCTATCTTAAGAATGAATTGCTGGAAATATTCAAAGGAATTTCCAAAGTCGACCTGAATCTACTGGGATATTTAAGTTGATCAATCTCTGTACCTTGAATGGTAATTACTTGGAATATATCCTAATCTTGTGAGACAGGGTTGGATGAAATATTGGTGCGCTCTTCGTGTTGGGATATTCCAGCCCAAATGTGCACTACACAGTCAAAGTTGAAGCAACCCCTGCAGACATGTTGGTGCAGGTGCAGACACGAGAACTGTTCCTTCCACCTCCACGAGAAGGCCATCTGGTGCAAAAGGAATCCCACATATATTACTAATAGGGACTTTCTGATTGTGTGGACATGGTCACCTTTCTTGTACAAGAGTGTTTCCAGATTGCTACAGTCCGTTTGTCACATCGGGGATGATATTGCCCATTTTGATTTTCAGTGCACGTTGTTCACTACGTACTGCTATGACGTCATGGCTCCCTTCCCTCCAACAGGCTGGCAAGTGGTTGCACTAAGTGATGACATCACTCGTGTTCTGAATATAGGTGGCCATGAGATCCTTGGCAGACGCGTTTGAGATTCAGGCATAGGGATGTACTGGAGAACATGGAGTATGCACAGTTCCTTAAAACGACGTCATTACCTCGACGTCGACAGTCAGGAGGGGAAATCCAAAAGTCCCTATCGTTGGATTTGGTCCCGCAGGTTCCTGGACAAATAGTGAGGAATGAATTCACAACAAATTTGTTAATAACAACAAACAAACTTTTATTCACATTTTATTAACTGCAATCAAAAGTGCAACATTCAAAAATATTAAATTATCAGTTAATTTCAAACCCTGGTTTACATTGAAAATGTTACTGCATGTATTATCTATGCTCAAAGTAACCATCACCTTTCATATTATTTAAGGTTGATGTGAAAAAAGAAGAAGTAGAATAATTACAAAACTTATCACATTTGCTTCAATAATAACTATCAACCCTTTTTTTTTTGGGGGGGGGGGCAAATAGTTAACTTACAACTCTATAAACATTTACTTTCCACAAAACATTTGGAATGTACAAAGGCTCTTCTTATTTTGTGACAAAATATCAAATCAAATATGGACTCATTCCCTTTCAAATCATATGTGACTCTGCACCTCAAAACAAACAAAAAGTCGCCAGACATGAATTTTTAGTTAAGACCATATTCTAAAAGAGCAGACTTTAAGCTTTAAAATGATGCATAACTCAAATCAAATGGACTCTCCTAACCTATCTAGATATTGGAAAGAAAGCACAAACTCAGGAAAATGTGAACTGAGAAAAGTGGCTCTGAAGTGCAATGTCTATTCAAGCGCTTAATATTTACCAAACCGTGCTGGCTGTGCGATGAATGGGACAAAAACAGGAAGTAAACCACCAGAGTAACAACAATGAAGGGATTATCAGATTAAACTGAAATTAAACATGCCTCACTAACACATTCTGTCAATAATTAATGCCAACTTTCAAAGCAGTAGCACTATCCTTTCAAAAGTTATTAGAGTTGAAAGTGAAGAGTGTGGACAAGGTTTTTCAGAAATGAAAAAGGGATTCTAAAGACACACCTAATCACGCTATTCTGCCAAAAATGTTCGAGATAAACTGCTAAAAACACACTTTCCTGCCCGTTTTATGATACCAAATTTTAGCATGATATAAAAGAAGACCCGCTCTTTCAGAAAACATGAAAAAGTCAAGTTCAGCTAGGTTGACCCATTTCACTTATTTTCAGTCCTCACGCAAAATCAGTGTGTGCGACTTTATGTTCGTTTTGAGGTGCACGGTCACATATTTCACTTTACACAAACCTGTGGTATTACAGCCAGGGTCTTCCAAGATGGGGCCCTTTTGATGAGAGTCCCTGCAGCTTCAGAGTACACAGTGTATTGTAAGGGTGAAGAGAACCCAAGTGTGAATCTATGGACAGAGAAAAAGAAAACAGGAAGAAGAGGGACAGTTTACCTTATTTGAGATAAAGGAATAGGTCACTTTATCTGATTGATAATTTATAGGAATTACAATCATGTCAAATACTGTACATCCTACATATAATCTAATAGGAAAATCATAATTTACAATACTTGCAAAGTCATTCTTTCTGCAAAGGTATTGTAAGAATAACAGTAATTCACAGCCTGTCATGGACCACACATACATTGTACATGTACATCTTGCCACTTGTTAACTGATGCTACATCCAGCAGTCATGGGACCATCATGCCACCGCCACACAATCAGTAGTGCTGTATAGGCCCTACCCAAAAATGGACATGCATCTTCTGGTGTTACAAGTCACAATTTATCAAATGATAGTAAGACCCAGGGCTGAACTCATGTAACTACATGTACATCATGTAGTATTGTGCTCTGCATGACTGCATGGTTCTTTCTCGTTTTAACTACAGTACTTATGTGTCATTAAAAGACTTACCATTACCAAGTATGCTTGATAACGTCCTTGAAGAGTTCTTGAATAATCTTTGCTCTCCACTGACTTCCAGATGGTTAGAACAGATGTATTCCTCACCTATGTCACATCCATTCACATGTGACATGAAGTAATCCACAGCTCGGTAGTGGAACAGCTGCATTAGGAGCTGCTTGTCTAAATAATAACAACAACAACAACAACAAAAAGAAATGTGTCATTGGTACATGTAGCATTGATGTGAGGTTTAGGTCTTACATCAGTTTCTTGTAAGTGTTTATTGCCCTGTAAATTCAGAAAGGCAAAATGTTCGGGTCACAACTGCTTCCAAATAAGAATAAAAGTTTGCGAAGGTAGGAATGCACTAACGAATACATTGTATATTGCAAGTGACATCAAACATAGGTTCATAAATTTTACTGGAACGGGTAAATTCCTGAGTGTCTTGAGTCTTGATGACATAATCTCTATAGCAGCAGCAACATAGCCAGACTTGGATGTTCTACTGTCTTTTCAAAAAGGCCATCATAAATCCATAAAAAAGAACATCTAAAACTACGGTGAATAAGGTTGGAATCGGATCTCTCCTGATACAAATTACAATTTTACAAGGCATCTCTTTGTTGGGGATGGGGTATTAGTAACTATACACAGCCCTGTCACTGTACAGAAGTTGCAACACGCATGCTTCACATGACGTCAGGTTGGGCTAGGGATGGGGAGACATTATGAGTACGATTTTTAGGACGGTGTCAGGTTTTAGGCCTAAGTCCATGAACTTATATTCCCTTTTTCTTACGCAATGTTACACTTGTGTTGACTGTATGGGAATGAAGGCCTATCAATGCATACACAGAATGAAATTTCAATCAATGGAAGATCTTTACACTCTTGGCACAGTCAGCATTTGGATTTATATTTCAATTACAAAAAATAAATAATCATCCAGTCATCAGACTCAGTATAGGCTATAAGAGATCTATACCCAGTCTACTGTACATTGTATGTAGTTGACTAGACATCACGTAGTCTTGGTCTGCCTTGTGCACATCCAGCTTATTAATTCCGAATACAATAGAATCTATAGACCCTGTTATAAAAGTTTGAACTCAATCAGCCATGGGAAAATGATAAGATAAGTTTGTAGACTAACTTGTTAAGGCAGTGCAATTCACTTGATTCAGTGTGGTTCACTTGATTAAATCAGGGGTGGGTACAGGAATTCTGTAAAGGGGAGGGGTCTTTACAAAATTAAAGGGGAGATGCAGGATCCCCCCCCCCCCATGTTTAACTTTATTATTTCTTTGTTTTGGCTCAATCTAAAGAAGGAGCATGCGCCCGTTGCACCCCCCTCTGGATCCACCACTGTCAATGGTAAATCTCTGTGGTCTATGTTAGATGTCACACACTGGGCTATCAAAATGCAATTTTATGAGGGTTACAGGGAACTCTTTCCGTATAGCGATGCAACTGTCTAACCTTTAACCATCTAAAGCAGCCCAGTAACAACACAAACCATTATTGCTGCTTTCCAAGAGGCTCCCCTTCCACTCAATCCAGCAATTAGAAGAATGAATTTTAAAAAGCCTCCCGTTGGGAGACAGGCTGCTGCAATTCACGAGTATTTTTTGACTCGTACATGGGAGATAATAAATACTGTATGTTTTGGTGCCCATGCTTTAATCGTATATCTTGCTTGGTATAACTTGCGCACCATCACATACGGTGACACAGACTAGAGCTCTACTGCCACAGCACAACCCTTACCCCAGGGCACTCCTTGTACACATTTATTCTAGCATTGGGGCTGGTCACAGTTAGCACAACCCTAACCCAACCAGACGCCAGGCAAGGCATGGCGTTGTGTAAAGACTAATAAGAGTTACAGCGACAGGACTGTAAATTTAGATACTCTAGAGAACCTCGGTCTTACCTCACCGATACATTTACTAGTATTATAGCAACCCAGCCAAGTCTAGCTGTGTGCAGCTGCTACAGACATACATTGCAGGGGCGTCAACAGCTTTTTTTCAAGGGGGGTGCGTTTTGACACTAAATGTAACGAGATTTTTTTGGACAGACATTTGGAATATAGGAAGCTCTCAATCCCTAGACTTTTACGGTTTTTTTGAGGGAAGCCAAGCGGGGAAAGGGCACCGGCGTATCTAGGATTTCATCTTGGGGGGGGGGGGGGGGGTGTTAGTATGCGAGGAAGCGAGCAAGGGGGGGGGGAGGGTGTGGAAGTGCCTGTTGTCCCTCCCCCCCCCCCCCCTCCTCCCACGGTGAGAACTTTTTGCATTTTGATGTTGTAAATGGTGCAATTTGATGCAGGCTTTTTGCGTGTTTTCATTGACTTGAAACAGTCCCACTTGTTAAAGGTAGCAGTACATTTTGATGGAAATTGTTGTTGAACAATGTGCCTATAAACTATATCATTTCAATAAACTTCTTGCATTGATTCTTACACTGATTTCATGAACGCGACCGAGCCCGAGCAAGCGGAGCAAGCGAGGGGGGAGGATGTGGGAGGCTGCCAACCCCCTCCCACGGTTAGAACTGAAATTGCATTTTGATGTTGTAAATGGTGCAATTTGATGTATGTTTTGCTTGTTTTATCGACTTGAAACAGTCCCACGTGTTTGAGGTAGCACTATATTTTGATGTAGATTATTATTGAACAATTTGCCTATAAAATAGTATCATCCAAATAAACTTCCTGTTTTAATATTTACACTGAATATCATGAACGCGGCCAAGCAAGAGCGAGAGGAGTGAGCGAGGGGGAGGATGTGGGAGGGAGTGTCCCCCTCCCACGGTGAGCACTTTTTGCATTTTGATGTTGTAAATAGTGCAATTTGATGCAAGTTTTTTTTGCGTGTTTTATCGACTTGAAACAGTTCCACTTGTTTAAGGTATCAGTACATTTTGAAGTAAATTGTTATTGAACAATTTGCCTATAAATGGTATAATCTAAATAAACATCTAGTAATAATTCTTACACTGATGTCATGAACGCGACCGAGCCCGAGCAAGCGGAACGAGCAAGGGGGGAGGTTGTGGGAGGGAGTTGTCCCCCTATAAATGGATTATGGAATGACGTTGTGAAACGACAAATTACTGGCAGCAATATCAGGAGAATGGCATAACAACTACATGCGAGCGAGCTTGAAAATTTTGACATTTTATAGTCCAAAAACTGCCGTTTGCAGCCATATTTTTTTTTTGATTTGGAAATTAGGGGGGGGGGGGGGGTGCGCACCGGGCGCAACTGCTGGCAATTACAGACAGCAACATCAGGTGAATGGCATAACAATTATATGCGAGCGAGCGAAGAGAGCGAGCTTAAAAATTTTGACATTTTACAGTCCCAAAACTGCCATTTGGAGCCATATTTTGCGCAACTGCCGGCAATTACTGGCAGCAACATCAGGAGAATTGCATAACAATTAAATGCGAGCGAGCGAGCGAGCGAGCTTGAAAATTTTGACATTTTACAGTAAAAAAAACTGCCGTTTGTAGCTATATTTTTTCGCTTTGGAATTTAAGGGGGGCACATCGGGCGCAACTGCTGGCAATTACTGGCAGCAATATCAGGAGAGCATAACGATTACATGCCAGCGAACTGAACGAGCGAGCTTGAAAATTTTACATTTTACAGTCCAAAATCTGCCGTTGTTAGCCATATTTTTTCGCTTTGGAAGTTAAGGTGGGGGGGGGGGGGGCACCGGGCGGAACTGCTGGCAATTACTGGCAGCAATATCAGGAGAGCATAACGATTACATGCCAGTGAACTGAACGAGCGAGCTTGAAAATTTTACATTTTACAGTCCAAAATCTGCCGTTCTTAGCCATATTTTTTCGCTTTGGAAGTTAAGGTGGGGGGGGGGGGGGGGGGCACCGGGCGGAACTGCTGGCAATTACTGGCAGCAACATCACACTGTAAAAACATCGGTGTTAGATTTAACACCATGGGTGTTAAATCTAACACCGATCAAACTTCAATAGAGGACCACACCCACAGGTGTAGAAAATGTATTGTGACGGTGTTAAAAAGTGTTCACCTGGCACTTCGTGGTGTTAATTTGACACTGTGGCTGGAGATATTTTTGACACTGCGCTAGAGTTAATTCAATAATGACACCGCATGGTGTTGATTTGATATTAGTGGTGTTAATTTCAATGGTATAACACCCGTCCAGCTTCAATAGGGGACCACACCAACTGGTGTTACTGTGGTGTAAATCAAAAATCTAGTACTTTACCAGAAAATTCTTTATCGTCTTGTTGAAGTTCAAAATTAACAAGAAGTGCAGTAACTAAGAAACTATTTAAAAAACAATTGTAAATTTTGAAATGACACCCGAACGTGTTAATCTAACACCATGAATGAGCACCGGAAATTAAAAACCAGCTCGGTGTATCATATTTAATAGTGGATTTTTTGCAGTGCAGGTGAATTGCATAACGATTCAATGCGAGCGAGCGAAGAGAGCGAGCTTGAAAATTTTACATTTTACAGTCCAAAAACTGCCGTTCTTAGCCATATTTTTTTCGCTTTGGAAACCAAGGGGGGGGGGGGGCGCACCGGGCGCAACTGCTGGCAATTACTGGCAGCAACATCAGGTGAACTGCATAACGATTCAATGCGAACGAGCGAAGAGAGCGAGCTTGAAAATTTTGACATTTTACAGTAAAAAAAACTGCCGTTTGTAGCTATATTTTTTCGCTTTGGAAATTAAGGGGGGCATAGGGTGCAACTGCTGACAATTACTGGCAGTAACATCAGAAGAATTGCATTAAGATTAAATGCGAGCGAGCCTGAAAATTTTGACATTTTACAGTCCAAAAACTGCTGTCTGAAGCTATATCTGTTTTTTGCTTTAGAAATTAAGGGGGGCGCACCGAGCGCAACTGTTGGCAAGTACTGGCTGCAATATTAGGAGAATTTTCATGCGAGCGAGCGGAGCGAGCGAGCTTGAAAATTGTGACATTTTACAGTCCCCAAACTGCCGTTTGTAGGTATATTTTTCGCTTTGGAAATTAAGGGGGGGGGGGGGGCGCACCGGGCGCAACTGCCGGTAATTACTGGCATCAACTTCAGGAGAATGGCATTACGACTAAATGCGAGCGAACGGAACGAGCGAGCTTGAACATTTTGACATTTTACAGTCCAAAAACTGCCGTTTGAAGCTATATTTTTTTCGCTTTGGAAACTAAGAGGGGGGGGGGGGGGACGCCCGGTGCGCCCCTCCCCCTGGATCCGCCACTGGTAGTCAAGGGTGTCGGTTTATGTCCGTGACTGGGGGAGGTATGACCAGCGAGGTGGCGTCGAAGTGACCAAGCGGGGGAAGGATGTCCAAAATCTGCACTTTAGAGCATCTCCTGCTCAGTATCGTACGGATGTACAGTACGGTCGATAAATAGTAAACACTGTATAGAATACTAGTAGATGTGTATAAAATCATTGCTGCCAGAACCAGGGGTGCGAATTGTTTTTGCCCACGTTTTTTTTTTTTTTTTTTTTTTTTTTTTTTTGGTCCCTGGTGCAAAATATAAAAAAAAAAATAGAAAAGAATAATCATTTTGCGTCCGGCGTTGAGGTCGCTCGCAGACTGATTTTTTTTTTTTTTTTTTTTTTTTTTAAGGATCTGAAGGGGGGTGCGTTCGCACCCAACGCACCCCCCCCCCCCCCCTGGTGACGCCCATGCATTGTGTTTCAAGAAAGATCAAGGATTTATTGATGCTGTGAATTGAGATCAACGTACAGTATAATAGGTTAGTTGTCAAATTGTCTTTGTTCTAACATCAGATTCTATACTAATCTACAAAAAAAAAAAAAAAAAAAAACCTATTAGATGTGAACTGGCATAATTTTGAAGCTGTGGTAGTGGTACCATTATCAGTAACTCACTAACCTAACTGCTTTGTGGCATGCACAATTGTCTCGATAATGGTGTACTGTCACATACATGGTAATAGACACTATACAATGTACAATACAGTACGAGTACAGTGCAGTGACCAGTGTCAGTGACACCGTGTACTCCCTCTGACCCGACCTGTATAGTTTGGCTGTAGTGTTATTGTTGGGACTATAAACAACATTTCGACAAACAGGCCTTAGAACTGTTAGTGGTCTACACACTATATACTAAGAACATTCTAGCTAACAATGTTTTAGATCCTCAGACAGACTCTATTAAAGTCATTTGTGATCCGTCATGATCATACACTCACTCACCGTGACATTACGAGAAGTGATGGTCAACGTGCCGAAGTTGTGCATCAGTTAATGGCCTTCTGTCGACTGCGTGCTTGAATTGAAGATCCTTACAGTTGCACGTTTTTACCAGCTGAAGCGCGATAATTAATGTTTAATCTTGCTAGTCAGCTTGATATACTTGATGATCGACACATTTTGGATCAATACAAAAGTTGCTCGGTTACATTCGGTTACGTGTAAGCGTATGGCAGCGCGATCATCCTGCGTGAAAATCTACCGCTCGGCGACACGTACGTCGTTGCCGCTCCAGACATTTGAATGAGTGGCCAATTTGGCTAGTTGTACAGATGAGGAAAAATAAAAGAATAACTGAAATAATCATACGTAAAATTTTGAGTGAACATCATTGTAAATATTTTGTAAACATTTTTATTAATTTTTTATGTGATTTCATTAATTAATTAATTGAGTATGTCATTCAGAAAATTACACTGGTATTTGATAATCGCAGGAATTGATTTCTTTCTTTTTCGCTTATTGGTCAACCAGTTTGACGGTAGGTATTCTCATTATCAGAAAGTGATTTTAATAATCGTAAAGCCTCCGAAAAACAGTTCCAAGATTACAGGTGTATTGACACTTTGTCTTAAAACACATACTTGCAAGCTTTATGTATACCAAGATATGTAAAATGTGTTCTTTGACATAACCGTTGTATCCACTACCAAGTCTTCCAAGATGTAATGTAACATGTACATGCGTGATTGGTCTTTGTTACAAGACTATTTAGGGTAACGACAGGTAGGAAAACCTACGCTCAAGGATGCCTACCCGTTCCCGTACCGACGAGTACCCCTAGACGAACTTATTTGCTCACAAGCCCGATACTGGTACACAGGCGGAAACGCCTACCCCAAATGTACCGCTAGTTTTTAGTGTGTATGTTGTGTAATTCAAAAGTTAAACTAATTGGGTAGTTTTCGGTGAAAATGACACCGAAATTTGCATGTTTTTAGGCTTTTCTTGTTTCAGACTTGCTTTAATCATGTAAATAACCATTGCAATTGATTCCTCGTGTCATGTTTACCCTGCAGAAATGCTTTATTTATAATTATATGCTGTGTAGTTCAAAAGTTATGGAAGATAATGATTTTCCCTGAAAATCCAAGATGGCTGCCAAGATGGCCGCCAATGACCCCCATGGGACACGATTTTTTCTTGGGAACAAAAAAATTCATTAACTAGACACCCTAAGGGTTACAAAAAAGTAAGTTAAAAAAATGTGTTCGGGGGGTGCATGGGGACCCCCCATTCCTACCAGACTACACCTCTAAAAAGGCAAAAGGTAGAAAGAAGCAAAGCTTCCAAAAGAAAAAGAATACAAAAACAAAGCAAGCAAGAAAAGAAAACTACGATTACACCAAAACTTGTACACACGATTGTGGCTTCATGAGTTCTTGACAAGGTTGACTCGTCTAATTTGGTTTTGTGGGATGCAACATGTGAGAATTTAACATTCTAGAATTTAATCAGTTTTCGCCTATTATAGTAAGGAGGTGGACTCCCGACTAGAGAGGACAGCAAATCAACTTAACGCGTTTACAGGTTGTGGTTAGCCAGCACACACTTGGGCAGACGTTCAAACCTTGGAAATGTGCAATACGTATCAATTACCATTCAAGTTTGGTATTTGTTTGTTTGTTTGTTTGTTTGTTTGTTTATCTATCCTTGGTTTTTATTTTGGTTCCGGGGGTTACTTCATACTACTCTAGACTTACTAGTCCTTCATGATACATTTGCTTAAATATTACTTATACATTGTAATCATTTTATATGACTTTAACGAGCTCCAATTAGGAGTTTATATGTTCTTATCATCTTACATATAACATGTGGATTCAAATCACAAAAAGGCATTCTTATGGGGCTGGAAGAGGTGAACATGTTTTTATATACCGGTACCCAAAGGTATAACATTATTTTTTTAGAAAAATCTGGTATATTTCAGGGTCATCTGTAATGGAATTCGAATCCCGAGGAAATTCGCTATGCCAAAGTTTTACCATCACCGGTAAGGGGGGGGGGGGGGTTGTCCCGAGGGAAGGTGAAATTACAATTACATTATATTTTTTTCCAATTATTCAGAGAACACTGAAGAGGAACTACTCTATATTGCTGCTGCTTATATTGATAGTTCTGAATATCGTTTCAATTATCCACCCTGGAACGCCAGAATGAAAAAAACAAAACAAAAACCCAATATAAACATTTTTTTTCCTGCCTGCTTATACTTGTTTATTCCTCTCCTCTCTCTCCCTCTCTCTCTCTCTCTCCATGTCATTTCTCCCTGTCTGCCTGTCGTTCTTGCTCTCTCTCCTGCTCTCTCCCCTCAATTCTCCCGCCTCTATCCCCCTCTCTCTCTTTCTCGTTTTTTTTTCTTTCTGACTCGTCTTATGAAGCCATTCATCTATTTTTTTCTCTTGTTTATTTTTTTTTACCTGTCATTGTCCCCTTCTCTTTTCTTCTTCAGTTGTCTCTCTTCATTTGCCTTGAATAAGCCATTCATTTTAAATTCGTCATTCTTACTCCTCGATTCAATGCCTTTATGCTCATGGTACCGTAGTAATGTGACTGACTTTGTGAATTATGTTATTATAGCTTAATGTTCCATGACGTCATTCAGCGCATGTTTTACAACTGCTACAGACAATATGGAGCAGCATGCAGAAGTACGTCCGCCAAAGCTACGTGACTCGTACAGATCATACGGTGAAGGCAGCGACTTTATTGTCACGTTTTATGTACATTTCCGCGAAACAATTTTTTTTTTTGAAATGCTGATAAATGCTACAATGGAGAATACTCTAACGTAAAAGCAACCATTAGTTTCTTCTCCATCGCCACACAATCAATCTGATTTGATTCCAAATTATTTTACACAAACATCTCGATATCATTCTGTGTAAACACGAAGTAAAGAAGCAATAATTACGAATTATGTTATATAATCATCATTTTGAAATTACATTTATCCAATGATCACAGTAAACTCAACTCATATGTTCTTCTTGATTGTGCGGTTACGCGTTCAGTGCAAAAAAATACATGCTTATAGTGCAAAATATCGGAATAAATGTTTAAAGGATAAAAAATAGTAAGTGTTCATGTTCAAATATGTAGACAAATAACTTATACAAACATCATATTAGAAATAAAATAAGTAGCATGTTACTACCTATTATATATATTATATGTGACCGTGCACCTCAAAACGAACAAAAAGTCGCACACACTGATTTTGCGTGAGGACTGAAAATAAGTGAAATGGGTCAACCTAGCCGAACTTAACTTTTTCATATTTTCTGAAAGAGCGGGTCTTGTTTTACATTATGCTAAAATTTGGTATCATAAAACGGGCAGGAAAGTGTGTTTTGTAGCAGTTTATCTCGAACATTTTTTGTAGAATAGTGTGATTAGGTGTGTCTTTAGAATCCCTTTTTCATTTCTGAAAAACCTTGTCCACACTCTTCACCTTCAACTCTACTAACTTTTGAAAGGATAGTGCTACTGCTTTGAATGTTGGCATTAATTATGGACAGAATGTGTTAATGAGGCATGCTTAATTTCAGTTTAATTTGATAATCCCTTCATTGTTGTTACTCTGGTGGTTTACTTCCTGCTTTTTGTCCCATTCATCGCACAACCAGCACGGTTTGGTAAAGATTAAGCGCTTGAATAGACACTGTACTTCAGAGCCTCTTTTCTCAGTTCACATTTTTCCTGAGTTTGTGCTTTCTTTCAAATATTTAGATAGGTTAGGAGAGTCCATTTGATTTGAGTTATACATCATTTTAAAGCTTAAAGTCTGCTCTTTCAGAATTTGGTCTTAACTAAAAATTCATGTCTGGCGACTTTTTGTTTGTTTTGAGGTGCAGGGTCACATATAATATATGAATATATATGTGACCCTGCACCTCAAAACAAACAAAAAGTCGCCAGACATGAATTTTTCGTTAAGACCATATTCTGAAAGAGCAGACTTTAAGCTTTAAAATGATGTATAACTCAAATCAAATGGACTCTCCTAACCTATCTAAATATTGGAAAGAAAGCACAAACTCAGGAAAAGTGTGAACTGAGAAAAGAGGCTCTGAAGTACAGTGTCTATTCAAGCGCTTAATCTTTACCAAACCGTGCTGGCTGTGCGATGAATGGGACAAAAAACAGGAAGTAAACCGTCAGAGTAACAACAATGAAGGGATTATCAGATTAAATTGAAATTAAGCATGCCTCATTAACACATTCTTTCCATAATTAACGCCAACTTTCAAAGCAGTAGCACTATCTTTTCAAAAGTTATTAGAGTTGAAAGTGAAGAGTGTGGACAAGGTTTTTCAGAAATGAGAAAGGGATTCTAAAGACACACCTAATCACACTATTCTACCAAAAATGTTCGAGATAAACTGCTAAAAAAACACACTTTCCTGCCCGTTTTATGATACCAAATTTTAGCATAATGTAAAAGAAGGCCCGCTCTTTCAGAAAATATGAAAAAGTCAAGTTCGGCTAGGTTGACCCGTTTCATTTATTTTCAGTCCTCACGCAAAATTACTGTGTGCGACTTTATGTTCGTTTTGAGGTGCACGGTCACATATAATATACAGTATATATGTATGTGTAAAATCATTACATTTCGTAAGAGTCGGTGAGTTTAAATTGACATATATTTGCAACACGTGCGTTCATCATGGTGCGTATTTACATAATACGATAGCACCTAAAACGTGTCAAATATTCTTCCTCCTTTAAAAAGAGTACCAGTCCTGTGGTCCATGGCGATTAAAAATAAATGACAATCAGATTGTGCCATGTGTCACAGGACACGGAAGAATCTGCAAACAGCAATGTCGGCCAAATATTTCATAATTTACGTCGCGTTTGCCTAAAAGTGCATGTGAATTCATACATTTTGTGCGTTATGTTCGTACCAGTGCGTATCATCGATTGAATAATTATAATTAATGTCCAGCCAATTGCTCACGTGACTGACGGAAGTTAACACATAATTCAGACCAAATCCTCAACTCACTGTGCACCCTCATGACTAACGCCATCAACGGTCGACATAAAAAAAAAAAATCTTAAAGAGTGAGTCTACTTGGGCTTCAATAAGGGCCTTTCATGTTTATCTAAGGGATGATGATTTCGAGGGGTGGAGAGGAAGGGACGGCCTCCCTATATAGGGAAACAACTTCAGTACTTACAATCTGTGTTCTAATTCATGAAATGACCATGCTCGAAATCCCAGTGTACAGAATGGTCTTCGCACATAAACAATCCATAAATATAAGGCCACTTTAGATATCTTGGCATTTGCTTGTGTGTGTGTGGGGGGGGGGGAGGGGGGAGTTAACAAACACACCATATAACATAAACTCAAACAGCATATCGAGATAGAAATAAAGCTAGTTTGGTAACTGTCACCATTCACCACGAAATGAAAAAAGAAATAAGACAGGCTGATATCAGATCACCGTTAGAAAACTTTGCGATTTGAGACAATTGTGTCTGGGACAAAGATTTGATATCTGAGTTAATTCACAGCATAATAATGTTCTGAATTGTTTTGTTTTTGTTTCTTTCAATATATATATATATATATATATATATATATATATACATACATATATGCATATCCGAATTATTAGTGTTTAAATCTCATCGACATACTCATAATTTGCGCAGTTCTAAGGACACTGTTCTTTTACAGATTCCAACATGTAAAACAAAAGTAACATTGGGAGGCAGAGCATTTACCTGTGCAGCTCTTAAACTCTGGAATGATCTACCATTAGAAGTCCGGAAATCCCCAACAGTAACAGTCTTTAAATCACGGCTCAAAACACATCTTTTCATTTAAGTGTTCGTTATTATCAAGCACGTCTGAAACTTTTGCAGCGCAGAAGATTATTATGTCTATAGGTTTTGCACTTTATAAATTGATATATTATTATTATTATTATTATTATTATTACTATTATTATCATTATTATTATTATTATTATTATTATTATTATTATTTTATGGTGACTTGAATTGATTTGATGCATATATGTGACCCTGCACCACAAAACCAACAAAAAGTCGTCTGACATGGATTTGTAGATTCTGAAAGAGCAGACTTTAAGCTTTAAAATGATGTATAAATCAATTAAAATAGACTCTCTTAACCCATCTAAATATTGAAAAAAAACACACATAGGTCTACTCTGGAAAAGTGTTTATTGAGGAGAGACACTCTACAGTAGAGGGTCTATTCAAGCGCTTAATCTTACCAAGCCGTGCTATATAGAATAAGATGTTCAATGAATGGGACAAAAACAGGACAGGACGTGAAACTCCGCAACATAAACAATGAAGGGATTATCAGATTAAGCTTAAATTGATCATGCTGTATTAAGTTGTTCAAGTTGATTTTATTTATCATGAACACATTCTATCCATTACTACCAACTCTCAAAGCAGTAGCATTATCTTTTTAAAGGTTATTAGAGTTGAACGTGAAGAGTGTGTACAGAGTTTTTTTTAAAGAAATGAACAAGAAACTCTAGGACAGACCTATTGACACTATTCTACAAAAAAGTGTTCGAGGAAAACGACTAAAAACACAACATCCCATTTGCCTTATGATCCCAAATTTTACCATTATGTAGATGAAGCCTTGCTCTTTCAGAAAATATGTGTGCGACTTTTTGTTGGTTTTGTGATGCACGGTCACATATTGACGTTCTGATCGGTTCAAAGCAGGCTTCTTATCGTCTTTTACAATCTTTGGCTATACCGTTCGTAACAAGAACACATGATGCAACAGCAGCATAAAATAATATTACGGATCTATCTTTGGTTTATAGGGTCATAATGATAAATCAAAGAGATTCTAGAGCTGAAGGAGACAAAATACAATATTCGTGTCTCCTTAAAGTTTCCAGCTACATTTGATTCTATCATATCCAAGTATTTACTGCCATATGAATACAATATTATAATAGTAATAAAGATAATAATGATATCAGTAAAAATAACGATAATTATTATCATCATATTCATACATGCTGGACTGAACACACTATTTACATTCAGGGGCATACAAATTCCTTCATACGCTTGATTAGTAGCCTAAACACCAAAACATGAGAGCAAATATTTCTTTGATTATAACTATACACATACAGGCAAACATAAACTCACAGATATACGTAAATGATATACACAAGACAGACAGACACACGCACTTATATATCTTTTTTTTTACATATATTATATAAGAAAAAGGAGCAAGGAGCTTTGAAAAAAAAACTGCCTTTGCTTACATTCTTGAAACTTGTATGTTGTAGAACTATATGGTAAAGCACCTAATGAAGTAGAGCAAATAGGGAGGATGTTACCAGGGAAGGACAGATCCGCTCAGTTTTGTCACTTTAGTTAAAGATGTAATATCACTGCCTTGTTGTCGTCACACCCTCAGCTCCGTTCTTATCAAATTGTGTCATCAGCCATCCAGTATGTCACGAAATACTTGAATGTGACTGTTGTATATTACAGGTTAACGGTTTAATTCAGCCTTTTCTGAGAGTACTGTGTAAATGTGCTCATCTTCGAATAACTTTTTTTTTTGTCTGAGGACAATCCTTCACGTAAAATTTCAGAAAACAGTATAACTGAAAGTCTTTCTGAAGGAGGGGTATGTTAGGAGGTATCTAGGACGTTGTTCACAAAGGAATGATTTGTATGTTTTTAAATTACTATGGAAGGGACAATGAGTTATAAAGAAAAAAAAGTGTTGTTCCTCTGTTTCTACCAAGAGGGAGAATAAAATTGTATTTGATTGACAAATGAGTAAAGAAAATGGAAATTCTTCAGCAATCAACAGATCAAGTTCAGGTCTCAGAATCTGCCACCTCTTCAACAATATCACTGCATGCCTGCCACAAAACCGTGATATTTTGGATAATAATTGGCCCACCTAGCTGACTGTGGGCAAAGGACCTTTAAAGCAATGCATTCGTAGTTACGGACGACCAAATAGTCTAAATCCTCTCTAGACACTTATGCATCTGGTGCAAAGGCGGCGTTGTTATGCATACCTAAAAAAGAGAAAATTTCAACAGGGAGAAAAACAAGTCTTTAAAAATAAAGTCAACGCATTTAGTATTTCATTGGCTAAAATACAGCCTGAGTGAATATTGATACGAGCATAATATTGTAGTACAGAACATAATTATAATGATCAATTTATAGCATAACTTTTTTTTCACCTTGATTCTGTTTGAGGGCTACCATCCTTTGCAAATGAAAACAAAAAGCCCCAAACCAAGCCAAACTGTACATAATGCTCCTAGGTTTTCAATGCATAATAAAAGACAAAATCAAATTATAAACTTTTTCTTAAGTCCATGTTTTAAGCAAATGTCTTGGGTAAAATGGAGCACTTGCACAAAGTAAGCATGCTTTCTGAAATGCAAGAATAAAGTAACATTATTGCTTTCAGTTAAAAAAAAGATATGTTGCTACTTGAATATAAAAAAAATACTCAGTTATTGTCAAAACATATCAAACATTGTTACATTGGTCTGATCGGTAACAATTACGTGTTATTCACCGGCAAAATTACAAGGTATACAACTCACCGTTCGAAGATACGCGAACCTTGTTGTTATCCTGTCGACCGTCGTCTTCATTGGACCAACAGAAGCAGCAGCCAAATGACGACAGGAGGACCGGCAGAAAGACAAGACTGTGGAGAATCCCAAAGAGCATGACCAGGAGCATCACCTTGAAGAAGGCTACAAATATGTAGCTGGTTGACCAGTTTAGGGCGATTATTGCGATGATTGTAGAAATGGCTCCTTGCAGGATGGGCATTCCGAGAGAGTAAAGCGCCATAACGGCGTGCCGGGAGGCGATCGAGAGCTTATCCCTGTGTTTGCCGTCGTACTCTTCCGGACCAGAGAGAAAGGAGTACGTAATGTGAGCGGAGAAGTCGACGCTGAATCCTATGCAGAGGATGAGGTTGATCATGGAGATACTATCCAGACGTACGTCCCACAGGGACATGTAGCCAACGATACCAACCTCAATGGACGCGATGCACAAGGCTACCACCACGGAGCAGATTAAATTGGGGATGAGAAAGAAAGCGACGACGAACATGGCGGCGACGGCAATAGAGAGATTTTGGATTGTCACAGGTCGGATCCTGGCATACTGCTCGTAAACGATGAAGAAGGGTGAGAACGCGGTTAAAGTTATGTCAGCTTCACTCGCCTTGTCTCGAACTTCAGCCATCATCTGCACTTGCTGGTTTGTGGTGACTAAGCTATCTCCCGTGAGTAGGAATCTTGATGACTCTATCACAGAGTCGTTGGAACCTTCCTCGAAAACGATGTCTTGCGAGTATCTTGACAAAGAGGGGTTGACGAGGAATTGGGTAACAAGTAGCCGAGAGAACTCATCTTTGTCTGATCTTATATTCTCCGGAACATTTGCTGCATCCAGGAATTCCAGGAAGTCGCGAAGCCAAAATTCTGTATACTCAGAGGAATGAATGTATTTGCTGCTTTCGAACTCTTCTACGAGAGCCTCCAAATCTTGCTGGACCGCGGCGTCACTGTAATTAAGTCTTTCCTGGATAACAACAGAAACAAAAGGCCCATAAGTCGAAAAATGATCTGACTGATGCTCGAAGAAACCGTAAGCTGGAGACCCGGAACGAGCCAGCAGCTTCAACTCCAGACCCTCGGAAACATTCAAGCATCCATAGATTGCACCACCCAGATAGGCGCAGAAAGCAAGTAAGGTGAGGAACTTTACTGCGGGCTTCATCAGGAATGGTCCGTAGTATTCTTTGAAGAACGTCATAAGACCGGTCTCACAGTTTCCGATCGCCCTTTCACGGCGTTGTTCTTCCGACAGGCCGCCTGCGCAACAGAACTTGTATGCCGTTGAGGGCGCTTCATCTGGCGATTTTACTTTCATCAAAGTCCAAACGTGACGATTCGCCGCCTCCCTTCGACCAGTGAGTGCCATGCAGGCTCCGAAGAAAGTAATCTGGAATATATAGTCGAAGATGACTGCGACGCCGGTATACAGACAAAAGACGCGGACAGCTGGTAGTGGGTTAATCGACCCTATACCGAAGGCGAGGGCGTCGGTAATGCTGGTGATGGTGATGGAGACTGCCGCCTCGGAGAAGGCCTTCCCCATTCGTTCCTCAACACTGTCACACGGACTGGTCTTCCGCCAAGCAGCAAGCATAATAAACATGTCATCAATCCCGATTCCTAGATGAGATGAGGTTTAAGATGAAATCATGAGTAAAACAAACAAAACAAAAAATGTTATCCTTTTGAATGCTTTCCAAATTAAGTTCCTTAACTCTTTATGTGCCGTGGTGTAACCCCCCTGTGTGCCATGTTATTCTGAGACAGCAACGTAGTCATGCTTTGGGGAAACATTTTGTTTTTCAAATCTATGTAAGTTCAATAGATTTTCGTTACTTTGGACATGTAATGAGCAAAGTTGTGAAGAAAATGCCAAGCTCTCCTGTGATGTAAATTTTGTGACAAATCTATCATCGTTTTTCTTTTAAATAACCAGTGGCTGCATTACTGTAGAGGCACTGGAGGCATGACATCTACACAGAAAACAGTGCCTGAAACTTAAATTTTACTCGCAAACTCAGTTGGGAACACTACTTTATAGCCAATCACTACATATAATTCAAGCTACATGTGACAGGAATGGAATCAAGAGAAACGCTTTCATTGTACTGTGGCATTTGGCTATTTATCGATCGGTTTGGGCGGCTTTGTGCGTTTGAGCAGAATATGCGAAGTTGGGCATGCGAACATGGCACATAAAGAGTCGATATTCTACTCTATAGGTACTGCAAGAGTTTGCCATCGTCTGTTTCTTTCAGGCTGACGACGTATGGCAGCTATCTGTAAAACAAGTTTGTTCGTGAGGGTTACCAAATTGTGACAGTCGTTTTATTGTTTGGACTGGCTTCTTTGCTGAGTTTTTGCTTTGCTTTCTATTCTAACCAAGACTGGGAAAAACACAACAATTCTTTACTCGGAGTTTGTTGATTTCGTTTGAGAGGTTGATACTTGATATTGTATTCAACAAATTATTGATCTTAAAACGTATATTGAAATGTAATTCATTACTATGTGCACACAAGAAAGAAAACCAAGTTCATATCGTGAACCCAGCCTCAAAGTTTATTTATTCATTTTTGTTGAATGGATAACACCACCCCCAAACAAAAAGTTTCATATCTACTAAGTCAATTGGTCCTAAGCGGAAAATGTAGTTCTGAAAGGGTTCACCGGTCACTGCACACTGTATACTTAACACTTACCAATGATTAGGAATGGCATTGAGGACGTCACTATGTTGAAGTTGACCCCAGCGTAAGAAAGTAGTCCCAGAGAGGACGCCACGGCAAGAGACGCGGAGATTGTTCCCATGAAGCCAAGAAAAGGTTTGCTGAACACCCAGTCAAACATCACACAAGACGTGATGGCGAAAGTGAAGAGTAACGTGTACGAGATGGAGAAGAGAGGGATGACGGACTGCGTTGAAAGGCTCACTTCACTGTCCAGAGTGTGGGAATGGATGAATGAGACAGATATTGCGTCGGACTCAAAGTTGTCTACAAAGCTCTCGAATTTAGTCTCCCACTCCATACCCTCCTCCTCAAGAAGAGGTGTGGTCTGCAGAATGTAATTCAGGGCGAAAAGTCCGGCTCTCACGATTGTCTCGTTGTCTCTCAGCTCTACATCTCCAAAGGTAGTTCCAAGGAAGTAGCTCTCACCGTTCGACGCTTCGAAGAATGGGTAGGTCCAGTTCACGTGTTTCAGGTAACTTACGTTGCGATTTAGCATCTCAAGGACTGGGTTATCCAGGCAGACACCCCGACTCATGGCGCAGAGAGACTCGTACGTGAACGGCGTTCCAGTGCTGTTGGTTACTGACACGTTCCGCAATTCACGGTCGAAGCGTAGTATCTCGGAAAACACGTCCTCCACTAACACATCGTCTCCTGCTTTCGGGGCTAGGATGATGTTTGCGGCGAGATCGTCCGTGCCGTTTCCGCGTGTCGCCGTGTACTCATCGTAGTCGGTGGGAAAGTCATCGTATACAACCACAGCGTCGTCACGAGCTTGGCTGTTATCCGGTGTGAAAAGAAAGATGACATCGGTGTCGACCTTCAGGAACATGATTCCTACCGACAAGGCTGCCGCAACGATGAGGGAGATAAGGATGAATACACAAGGCCATCGAGAGACAAACTTTCCGTAGTTGTAAAACAGCCGAGTCAGGCCGCGATCGATACAGTCACACTTAAACATTGTTGGAGCCTTATATTCAGCTGGCAAATCTTCAAATACTGCCAGATATGACAAACCGGATTTCCATGCGATCGACGATTTTCTTTGGAGACGAATTCTCCAGCTTGTCACCAGTCTGTTCCACTCGTTTTGATCAATCTGCACGATTAAGTTTTGAAACAAAACCTTCTATAAACAATGTATATACTAAGAAACACATTCACACTCATGTACCACATACCAACACCAACCCCACTTTTGTCTATGTCTATTTTTTAAGAGTTTTCTTCGAAAAGGATCTTAATGCACTTTAGCGGGTTTACCCCTATTTCGCACAATTCCCCGTTTCCCTTCAAGAAGTCCTTCTATAAAGAGTCATTACCATAAGTACCAAATATGACAACGAATAACATCCTGCATATGTCCTGAATCTAAATTTACATTGATTATTTTTTCCTTTAATTAGGGTCCTCCAAAAAGATTTATTCATACAGTTCCTTTGAAAGTCGTTGTGTTCACTCGACAGATTAATTCGAAACTGAGCTTTAGCGGCCATCCGTGTCTTCAACAGTGAGGCCGTTTATTGTCAGTACCTCATTCCTCGTACACGGCCCCTAGATACTGGACATGCTGGAATGATCTCTCCCCCGAAATAACAAGCTGCTCGTCTTTATATTCCTTTAAATGCAAATTAAAAGAGTCTTTATTGAGTGCATATCTTGCAGACACTGAATAGTCGTAATATCTTGGTATGTTATTGTCCAGTCAAACATTTTGTCAACACGCTGCAGATTCCATTTTGGGTCTTGTCATCAGGCTCTCTGAATTCATCATTAACAATTCCACATTCTACCTCGTTCCCCTGTCTTCCTCTTTCCCTCTACCTCTCTCTAACTTTCTATGCAGAGCTTGACGGCTGGCACCAAATGGCTTAATAGCTGTACATGTTACTTTTTGTGTCTTACTAATCATATCCTGGCGATAGTTTTAATGCAACAGTTCATAGTATATATGTGACCCTGCACCACAAAACAGCAAAAAGTCGCCAGACATGGATTTTTTAAAAAGCAGATTCTAAAAGAACAGACGCTAAGCTTTAAGATGATGTATAACTCAATTCAAATGGATTATTCTAACCTATCTAGATAATGGAAAGAAAGGACACACTCTGGAAAGTGTGAACTGAGAAAACAGGTTCTTAAGTACAGGGTCTATTCAAGCGCTTAATCTTTACCAAGTTATGCAAGCTGTGGGATGAATGGAACCAAAAAAAACCAGGATGTTGAAAATCGTAGCAACAACAATGAAGGGATCATCAAATTAAGCGGAAATTAAGCATGCTTCATTAACACATTCTGTAGAAGATTAATGCCAACTTTCAATGTAGTAGCATCACTCTTTCCAAAGTTATCGGAGTTGAAAGTGACGAGTATGGACAGGGTTTTTAACTCTTTATGTGCCACGTTCGCACGTCCGACTCAGTCGACGGCGTGCCAACTTCGCATATTCTGCTCAACAAACAAAGCCGCCAAAACCGATCGATAAATCGCTAATCACTGCTAATCCCGCGGCACAATGAAAGCGTTTCTCGTGTTTTTGTTCCTCTCATATACGGCTTGCATTCTATGTGGTGACTGACTATCAAGCAGTGTTCCCAACTAGATTTGCTCGTACATTCTAAGTTTCTGTCACGGTTTTATGTGCAAAAGTCATACCTTTTCAGTAATGTAGCAACTGGTCATTCAAAAGAAAAATTGAAAATAGATTCGTCATACAATATATATCGAAACAAAGCTTGGCATTCCTCTTTAACTCTGCCTGCTATTATGCCCAAATTTGTAGAAGTGATACAAATTGGAAAAAACAGAACTCTTTCTCAAAGAATGACTACCTTCGTGTCTCAGAATAACGTGGCACACAGGGGGTCTCCACTATGGCACACAACGAGTTAAGAAATGAAAAGAGGGCTCTATGAGAAACACCTAATCACGCTATTCCATCAAAAAGTGTGAGAGAAACTGAAAACACAAGTTCCTGTTTGTTTTATGATCCCAAACTTTAACATAATGTAGAAGAAGATTTGTTCTTTCAAAAAATATGAAAAACTCAAGATTGGTTAGGTTGACCCATTTCACCTATTTTCAGTCCTCACACAAAATCACTGCGTACGAGTTTTTGTTCGTTTTGTGATGCACGATCACATATACTAAAGTAGGCTTTATAATAATGATAGCTCGGTCACAGTTATGGTTCACACTAAGGTATATTTGTGTTCTTCTTCTTTCTTTTTTTATCACATTAAATTAGGCAACCTAAAATCATCATTCTGGTCTTATCTTCTACCCGTTCTTCGTTTCTTTTTCACAAACACTGATTATTCGGGGCTTACAGCCAAACAAGCTAGCTTTCATGTAGGTCCCGTCATACTTCTCTTTGATCAACCCCATTTCGATTTCGATTTTGACCAGTTATTACATATAATCACTATGTTATCACTATGTATATTGTTTGTTTTCTGCACATTGTTCACAAGGAAAAAAAAAAGCACTTGTCTGATTTCTGTTGTAATGTTCATAAATGAGAAGTATGAAAATTAAATGAATTGAATTGAATTGAATTGAATATGTATTATAAAGAAAACAACAACATTGCCCCACAAAACAACAATCTCTGTCAGGTAAGATCCGTTGTACAAGACAGGGTTTACATGCCCTTTTCCATCATCATCACCGTTATTCTTCATTATCATCCTCACCATCATCACCATTATCATTATCATTATCATTATCATAGTTGTCATCGTCTTTGACACGATTGCTTAGGTAAAAACATCACACAATCCTCACAGGTAGTATTCTACTCAGTTGGTTGTGTGTTGATTTCTGATCGACCATGCGTGGTAGATCGCTACAGGAAATCAGGATACAAGATGAAATTTGGATATAGGCCCTTTCGCAAGAAAGGTGTTTCGTATTTAGGCCTTTTTGAAAGAAAACATGAATTTGACCTAAATTAACAAACTTGCATTAACGAATGAACGTCTATTTCACCTAAATCAACAAACGTACGTCAATAAATAAATGCCCAGTTAGACTTAATTTATACGTTCTCCTCGGATTCTAACTTTCAAGTTTGAAAAGAAAAATGTTGTAGGAAACGAAATTTTTTTCGGGTGACTACAATGCCGTTAAGTTGTTTCATTATATTGATCTTACTATCATTTCTCTTAAATTGGTTGTTCTCGTTGCCTGGCCCAGCTCTCCTATATGTTTGTTTCTTTTCTGTTGCTTTTTTTTTTTTACAGAATGATCTTTTGAACTTTGATAAAGCATTCAATCATTTTTCATTCGACATAGAATGTGCAGGTTAGAAAAGGTACAAGGTCTGTTTGCCGTAAGTCTGTCTTTGATTGACACACCTTCTCTTTTCAAGACATCTCTCTTTGTTGTAGAACGTTGACGAAAATGTTGAATTCTTCTTGTTGATCAACGTATAGCCTCGATATCATAATCTGATTTTAGAAGAATGTTTTAACTCGATATTTTTTGTTTCAATTATAATGGTTACGTCACTGCATAATATGCTTGAAATGTGTGAAGATATCTACGTATATTTACGCCAAGTGTATAGGTCTGGTGATAGTGAGTGTCATAGGGAAAGTGTTCTGGAAGAAAATGTGTGTGTGTGTGTGTGTTTGTGTGTGTATGTGTGTTATTTTAAGAATGAATGCCAATTAGACGAAATGATCTACTGCTCACGTGGTCAGCTAAACTAAGATCGATGACTAAAATTGCGATTTAGGAAAACCGTGTGTCAAAGCATGAAGTTCAATGACAACGTTTTAAATTTGAACAGCAACAACAAAAAACAGAGAGAGAAATAAATGAAATTAAAACTAAACTATGAAATAACCCCAGAAACAACAGCAGTAACAACAACATCAATACAAATAAAAAAAAAAGACAATCGGTTTTAATTTTGATACATCGTTAACTTCCAATTTAAAAAAAGACAATCGGTTTTAATTTTGATACATCGTTGACTTCCAATGTGTCTATCAGATAAATAGGAAATCAATGAGTTGTGACGTGTGATCCCATTACTTCATTAATATGCAAATTAGCTGAAAGCGATACCACTGCTTTTCAGGAAAAAAATGGGCATCTAAGCACCACAACGCCCATATCATATTTCTTGTTTTGATGAAAGCAATACGTCACAGTAATCCAGGGTAGCCTCTTCAGTTTCATCTCTTCTCTATCACAGGGCCCCGTCATTATTACTGCTATGGGTCAAGAGGATCATCGTTTGATAGAAAACACACACGCGCACGCGCGACCGCGTGCACACACAAATTCTCGTCAACGGTGTAAACACTCGGTTTTATAGGATTTAATTTTGTATGTTTTGAAACAAACTGTATCCAATCTTTTCTAGTAGTACAATGTAGTAAGAACATGGTTAAAAACAGTAAAGATGTTTGGCAACCGTTTTCTAAATCTATGGGCTAAGGCTGCCAAAGATTACTTTTGTATTAAATGCATGCACTTTGCCTCATTTCGTGCACGCACAAATTCTCGTCAACGGTGCAGACACTCGGTTTTAGAGGATTCAATTTGTTGTTTGTTTAAACACACTGTATCCAATCTTTACTAGTAGTAGTAATGACATGGTTAAAAACAGTTAAGATGTTTGGCAATCGCTTTCCAAATCTATGGGCTACGGCTGCCAAAGATCACTTTTGTATAGAATTCATGCACTTTTCCTCATTCAACTGACTTTGTGTAGCACATAATAATCACTATTCGTCAATACATATTCTTTTCTTTCAAAAAATACCATTGATCACCACCCATTTACAGGGCAAGCAGTTTTCATTTGTTCTCTTTGTTTTGTTCAAAACATTGGTCCAAGAAATGATCACTTGCGAGAATTATCTCATCACTTCATTAATATGCAAATTAGCTGAAAGCGATACCACTGCTTTGTAGCAAAAAAAAAAAAAAAAAAGATGGACATCTAAGCACCACAACGCCCATATCATATTTCTTGTTTTGATGAAAGCAATACGTCTCAATAATCCAGGGTAGCCTCTTCCAGTTTCATCACTTCTCTATCACAGGGCCCCGTTATTGTTACTGCCCTGGGTCAAGAGATCATAGTTTAAGCACACACACACACACGCACGCGCGACGGCGGGCACGCACAAATTCTCGTCAGCGGTGTAGACACTCGGTTTTATAGGATTTATTTTTTTGTTTGTTTAAACACACTGTATCCACTCTTTTCTAGTAGTACAATGTAGTAAGGACATGGTTAAAAACAGTAAAGATGTTTGGCAACCGTTTTCTAAATCTATGGGCTAAGGCTGCCAAAGATTACTTTTGTGTTAAATTCATGCACTTTGCCTCATTTCGTGCACGCACAAATTCTCGTCAACGGTGTTAACACTCGGTTTTATAGGATTCAATTTTTTGTTTGTTTAAACACACTGTATCCAATCTTTACTACTAGTAGTAATGACATGGTTAAAAACAGTTAAGATGTTTGGCAACCGTTTTCTAAATCCATGGGCTAAGGCTGCCTAAGATTACATTTGTATTGAATTCATGCACTTTGCCTCATTTAATTGAATTTGTGTAGCACATAATCATTGCTATTCATCAATACATTATTCTTTTCTCTCTTTCGTTTTCGGCAAAAAAAAAAAACATTGATCACCACCCATTTACAGCGCACGCAGTTTTCACTCTTTGTCTTGTTCAAAACATTGGTCCAAGAAATGATCACATGTGAGAATTATGCACTTATGTTCGATTCTTATAGATATAAAATGTTTATGTTTCTAAAATACATATCTCCAATAAAAAAAATCATGTTATATTCGGCATTTTTGATATTCTCTTTCCAATCCAAAAACCTTCCACAGACATACTTTGATAGCGTCTAGTGATTAATGCCCATTCATACAGAGTCTAACGTTACCGCACTCGCTCCGCAGCTCTAGGTATTGTATGTTACTTCGTTCGTATTTTATTTTGCTTCTCAATCAAATCAAATAAAAAATGAATAACATCAATGTGACAAATTCAAACCAAACATAACCAAATGACAAAGGAGCAATACAAAACAAAAGTGCAGTTGATACTACATGGATAACAAACATCTTTGTAAAACATTGATATTTACATATAATACAAATAAGACAGTACATTTGATTAAATAAGGAAGCAGGAGACCGTCAGCATAAGCATAGCTTGACTGGGCTGATGGCCTCATGCCTCATGTATGCCCTACTTGTTCTGTTATTTCCAATTTCTATGATGACTCGCGGGACCATGCTCTCGGCGCAACGCGCCATACGCTTGTGAAGTGGTTAATAACAAAGATATGTATTCCTATATACGTACACACATACATACATACATACATACATACATAAATTCATATTTCTGTTCGTAGTCTTGCATACTTACAGTATACCCTGTACGGCGCTGCTGGTGGGATACATCTGCTGTGGATGTTTGTATAACTAGCGCACGTCAAAATCTTCTTTGTGAAGGATTTTTTTTTTCCTTTGAAATGAAGAAACATTCATAGATAACCATGCATGGCGCCTGGTGAATGCATGTATACTTAGATGATAGTGGCGGATGAAGCTGACGCTTCGCTCATTCGCTGTCTTGTTATTGTGTATATTCATTCTTCCCCTGGTATTCCCCATTTCTCTCGGTGATATGATCGGGATGCGCACGCCGTTCCTCGGTTTATCACATGGTTAGGGAAGTAAGGAAAAAAAAAATACAGGCGTCCTATATATGAACCTTACACTCATGTCTACGGTACGAACTGAATCCTGATCGTAGTCATGTCATGTATCGTATGCCATGCTGCTAATGTGATGCACCAAGAACTCTGAACTTTGAACTTTATTGTAAAACACACTTTTTCGCCCCAAGTGGGCATATAAAGGTTTAACATTGTATGAGATACAAAACATGAGTAACAATGAACAGATATAACATATATACATATTTACATATGGGGTATAATACGTAATAATATACATACTTACATAGCGTAGGGTAGTGCCCATCAAAACTTACTAGATAAATTACTTTTGTTACAAAAAAAGGTTATTCGTATTATTTGTGGCGTCCCGCCACGTTCCCATACAGAGCCATTATTTACTAAACATAAGATTTTGAAAATTAAAGATTTGTATTTTTTTCAACTTGGTCAGTTTAAGTTTAATTACAATGTAAATGCACTTCCCAGTATTTTTAATTCAATGTTCCCACGGAACAAGTCTTTTCATGATTATCCCACTAGACAATCTAATGAGTTTCATTTACCCCTCCTGAGAACTTTATTGGCTCAGAATACATTTATATACACCGGACCTAGAACTCACTGAGCTGTGAAATAAAAAATTCCCCATCCTTGTATTCTTTTAAGCGCAAGTTGAAACTTTTCTTATTAAATCCTCCCTGATATGTTTTTTACCTTTAACAGCTATAGTTTTCGTTAACCTCAGGGTTCATCATCCACCCACCAATCATTCAATCACTGAATTCATTATTACGTAAAGAAGTAGCCATTACAATCCTTGCTCAGCTGCATGCAGCACCAACTCTATGAAGCACATTCTCTACCATCCCCTGTTCCATTTCCCTTGTTCAGCGTGTGGGTATTCTCTCATTCTCTCTTTTTTTCTTTCTTTCCTTCCATACTTTTCATTTATTCAAGTTGAGTCATGTTGTTGTGTTTCTTCTGTTTTGTCCCGTCCTGTCGTATATCACATTCGTCACATAGTGTTTGTAAATAAGTAATTCATAGGTTTTATGAGTGGTTCACAATCTACAAGCTTTGCTTTTTAGTGGACCTCTCTATTCTTTCTTCCTTTTTTTTCAACTGAAGCATGACTTTGTATTATTTTTTTTCTTTTTCCAGTATGCGCTCCTATGTTTATTGATACCATTTATTAATTGCAAAGGCAAATGTTCTTTGTTTATGATGTAAAACCTGATTTATCTTGTGTTATGTTTTTGCTGAAAAAGAAAAAAGAAGAAGAATGAAAATAAATGAATTGAATTGAATTGAATACATGACATGTGTATGACATGTGACACGTGTTGTATGTACAATCCGCAGTGAACGCACAGGGTCACATGGAGTTCACAGTACAACAAACTAAATCATAGCGCCCTCTACGGAACAATTTTTTTTTTCGAGGCGTTAGACGGACTAAAGTGCCGAGTGCAATCAGAAATATCTCTTAAAGGTACTTGAAAATTTGTGAAAGATGGTTGTCATAATCCATTATGCTTGAAATATCTTGAAATATATATCTTGAAATCTTGAAATATAAATGTATTCAAATATCTTGAAATACATTAAATCTTAAATATCACATTTTCATCGGGTACTCAACTTTAAGTCGGTTAGGGCCATGTAACCTATGGGAAAAATATTCTTGAATAAGTCCTTACATCATCTTAAAATGTAAACAGTTTGAATTCAAAAATGTTTTAATGGGTTTAATTTGCACACGTATCATGAATGAAAAACGAGTCAAGGATAATAATCATGACTGACATAAATTGAATATGGCAAAGATGCATTCTCTAGGAAAATAGTAGTAGTTAAAATTCTATCGGGTATTATTGTTCTAGAAAAAATGAAAATAATAAACACAACAGTTATAGTCACGAAACACCCTACTTGTAACATCGCTTGTCTGCTTCTTATTTTTGTTTTGTTTCTTGTTTTTTTCTCCTTTTTTGGGTTTTTGTTTCTTTTTTTTGGGGGGGGGGGGGGTTAGTTTTGAAAAATTTGGGTTTAGCAATACTATTCATTTTAGGTCCCTACTCGGCATTTTAGGTTACTGCTAGATACCTGACAATAAATTTAATTGTGGTCATACTTAATTCATTCATTTATCGTGTGCTTGTATAATCTTTTTTTTTAGCTCAATATACAGAATATCTCAAAACACACGAATACGTTTTTTTAATACAAGGAAAGAAAGAATGGGCTCCTGTAAAAATTATGAATTGGAACATTAGTCAGCAGAAGGTGTACTATTAATTACGTATTGAAATTCATAATGCACCAACTTTAAGATCCTTTTAAATGGTGTTATCGGATTACCTAGACAGAGCATTGTAGTAGAACGTGGTTTATTTCGTTATCCTTTTCTTTTCCTTTCTTTCTTGTCTACTACTGAATCTGTGAATATTTTCATTGATTATTTTTCCATGTTTGTATACAATATGCGTATACAAATTGTATTACTATGAATGGTAACCAGACCCCTCCTCCGTTTCGTAAACAGTTACCGGGTACGTATTCTTTAAATTATCATTGTGAATATGATACTTTTTTATACGGAAACAGATTCTCCGGTTAGTGAAACACGACACTGGTTTAGCTCACAACACGCTGTTGTTTGGGCTCGCAAAAAAAAAAAAAATGTCTTTAGAAGATGAGCTGATTAGTGAAAGTATAGGCATGTGCGTGCATACTATCAATGGTGAATGTTTGTTGCCTCTTTTCACGTGCTCTAATAACTAATGTATGATAAATTATGTAAGCTTAAGAGACGTGCGTTGCATACAGCTGATGGCACCTGTAAAAGTCCTTAACGGCGCAAAGTTAAATACCTAATGATGTAACGTTAAATCAATAGGGAGATAAATCACGGGAGTTGACAGTTAGTGTAGGCATTTAATTCTAATAAACGCAACGTAAACTGACCGGAAATTAATATGTCCTGTTAGTGGAAATTGAGCAAAGAAAATGGGATTCAAGTTTTCATCAATAAACATTTCAATTTGTCACATGTACAACTAGTTTTGGGTTTTTTTTTTCATTTAAATTGTGCAAGTCCTCATGTGTTATTTATGATAATATATACCATTTCTATAGATTTGTTATTGTTGCTGTTTCGGTGTGTATCTTTTTTATTCTCATGGACCAAACTTATCATTTTTTTGCTTTGTTCAGAGTTCCATCATAAAGCAATGTAAATATAATAGTAATGTCCCATAATTTATTGTACATACAGCTGTATAAGCTACTCCGCGATTCAACTTTTTGGTTGCCACAATCTATCAATTGTGTTTGTGCTTGAACATATAAGATTGAACTAAATTGCAATGAACATGCAAAGGTATACTCAAGTATTGGGCAGGACACATGGAGAGACGATACATGTCAACTGTGACAAAAAAGGGTTTTGTTTGTGTTTTTCTGATCGAATAAAACATGTCCAGACAGTTGATTTCAGAGAAAAAGAAAAAAAAATCGAATCAAAAGATCAAAGAATATATCTATAGATCTTGTAACATTTTTTTTTTAATATCTTGGAAATTAAACAACTGTGAGAGCTACATATGGGAGAGTGAATTTTTGATCATTCATTACATACCCCAAGAAGAGTCTAACTTTGCGTGCAGAGAATTGGTTTAACAAACATAATTCCTTATTTGCAGACTCGAAAAGAAACTGTCTGAAATAGCAAGAAAATAAATAATAATGAAAATAAGGCCCGAGCTTGAAAACAAAATCAATTCCCATACTAACCAAGCACGTGCGTTCAAATTATACCGTGTGCTATGTCACCAATCACAATTAAGTAGATCATTTCATACTTGGAAATCCAGTCTCTGTGGCTGAGCTATACAACTGTATGTACGTATAGACCCCAAATTAAACTATAGAAAGACCGCAAATAGCAAAATGAGATCATATCACATTCCAGTATTAAAAAGAGGGGGGAGGGTAATGATTTCATTAACAATGACCATATTATGTCAAGCGCACAATTTCCCTTTTTCATTTTCTTTTCTTTTTTGTATTTTCAACCCTTAATTTATTGAATTCCACTGAGGAAAGCACCAGAAATAAGAAAAAAAAATGCATATGGTTTCTCGTGTTATCTAAACCACAGGTTCACCTTGATAAACACAATGGACTGAGAGAATGCAGAAATATACTTTTCAAAAAATGTTAGTGGAAGTTCAAAAACTATGAATTTTAAAAGTTTCAGTGCAGTCAATTTTGGATGAGCATACTTCTTTGATTTGTGATGTCACATTTGTAGATAGAACATAAAGAAAGCATAAAGGATTATGTATATGTATATCTTTTTATACCTAGCTATCGTTCCCCGTTAAATGACTTTTTGTTTGTTTTGAGGTGCAGGGTCACAAATGATGTTTGAGAATACGTCTAGATCAACGACTTCAGTTTTTTTTTTCTTTCTGTTGCATAATACGTGTTTTGAATCGGCTCACGGTGCGTCAGTGTCGAGTGTTCATGTATTGAAACACTTGACCGCATAATTACTCTTTCTCTCTCTCTCTCTCTCTTTCTCTCTCATAATTGTGTGACATCATCATCAATGCAATTCTAATAACGTTTCATGTCGCATGGATATGAAGAACATAAAAAAATCGGTAAATCAGTAGTTGTGTCTTTAGTACTGAGGTAAATTGTAGTAAATGACATGTTTTGCGTGACGATATGTACAGTGCAAATGCGTGCACGACAACAGAACATCATGTGGAGGCAAGAACAGCAGCATCTCCTGTACGAAGTTTCTAGGCGTGACGTATCACATCATCCCAAGCGAAAGAGAATTCGCTGATGAAACCATTATATTTCTTGTTTCATTATCTTTCACTCACGCACGCGCACACATACACAAAAAAGTACGCATCTACGTCTCTTTCGTAGCAATACAAATTTTGGCTTTTTAAAATCTTTCTTGCAGATAATTACACAAAGTCATGATAAATTTTGTCCATTTACATGACATCAGGGATGATTACAAATCCCAGATTATGCTACAGAAATACTGCCAATGATATCTCAATGTGGTAGCCGCTATGCTCGCCCTCTTGCGTCTGTAAAAGAAAGAGCATCAAATGATAATAAAGTTAATGAAATCTTACCTTCGAAACACGTGTATTACAACACACCGGCAAAGCGACAAGCTGCTACTTCGCCAGCTGAGGCTAGCAACAACGAAAATGCACATTTCTTTTTATTCCGCCATCACAAAAAACTCCATCATTCGCGTTGATATCGAGCCCACCCTTTTCTCCTCCCCCAGAAGCCTACGTCATCACACCGTGACTTGCCGCGTCTCATGACGATGTCATCGATGAGGCTGCCGACCAATCAGAAGACAGCGTCCCTCACACACCACCCTACCCCAACCCTTGACCTTTTCTCTGTGCAGGCTAGCAGGTGAAAAACACTGCGTTGATACCTCCCTCAGAAATGATGGTAGTTGAGATGAAATGTATGCCCGGTTGCAAAACAGATTTCCGATGTCTCGCTTTGCAAGTGTCATGTTGAGAGCAATATTTGATTAAACATTCATCTCAGACCATATGAGAGTCCAAAGTGAATTAATAGAGTGGTGTCGTCTGTAATCCTTATCTGTTCAATGTATTTGCTTTTATCTCTGATGTAATGTAGCTTTTCCTCAGGAATATGCCTTCTTTCCACCGATTAATTCCCAGCAGAGGCACAATTTGTTGAAGCTCGGGTCATTCTACTTGATCGGCATAATGGACTGTTTTTATGTACACTATTGTTAAATCGTTGTTGCTTTAATTGCAAAACAAAATGAATTAAATATTATAAGCAATACCACCCCTATTGTCTTTGTCACTTTTCGTATTTATGTATTGTATATACTGTACTGTTTTTAACTTCATGAGAAAATGAATGTGTGTGTCGTATAATGCAACCAAACAGCTAAATACCTTAATGAATCGTCTTATGATGATTATCATGCCTTCAGGTAAAGCTTAGACATCAATTTCTTCACCGTGGACGAATTCATTGGCTCGATCAATAAATTCCGCTTGAAATAAAACGCACCTGCCAAGATAGAATACACGCACTAACAATAAAAACAAACAACAACACCGGCAGTGCATTAGCAATATCAACGACAGAGGCCAAAACGTATCAGCATAGTGTGCGTCATTGAAGAGAAAGGGGAAAACCCAGCTCTTACCCTCGTGCATGATGACACGCATTAACATAATTCTTTAGCATATTGATGCCCGGCCATTTTATCGATATTGGTATTCACGCTTACAAAAGAAAAAAAAAACCACAAGCGTGCACACCCGCACAACATTACTATTGCTGTTGGCACTGTTTTAAGAATTCACATCGGTTTCACGCTGTGTGCATTAGTCATATCTGTGATGTAGAAACATTATAGGCAAGCTTTCTGGTTGTTCTTGACTCTTTTTGTGCCATGGTGGAAACCCCCTTTGTGCCGCATTATTCTGAGACACTACCGGTTTCATGCTTTAAGAAAACATTCTGTTTTTCAAGTCTATGTAACTTCTTTAGATTTCTGTTGAGCTGGGAACAATACTGGGTAATACTTGTAAAGCAAATGCAAAGCTTTGCTTTGATGTATTATTGTATATATGACAAATCTATGATTGCTTTTCTTTCAAATGACCAGTAGCTACATCTATACTGCGAATGCATGACTTTTGCACACAAAACAGTGACAGAAACTTATAAATCATCTCAATCCAGTAGAGAACACCTCTTGCAAGTCAATAATTACATTAAATGCAATCTACATAAAATGTGAAAGGAACGGAAGCGCGAGAAGCGCTTTCATTGTACCGCGGCATTTGTCTATTTATAGATCGGATTGGGCAGATTGGTGCGTTTGAGCAGACAGAATATGCGTAGTTGGCATGCCGTCGACTGAGTCGGACGTGCGAATGTGGCCATAAAGAGTTAATAACATTTTATTTTATCTTTTATTTTTGCTTTAAACGGGACATGTATCGAATTTGCCATTTTAGATATCAACTGTTGTAATCATGTGCTGACACACATTTAAGTGCAGGGTTCTTAGATTGAACAACAACAACAACAACAACAACACAACAAAACACCAATAACAATTACTGGTCAAACTTACAAATAAATGGTTCTAGGTAAACAACCCCTTGGACAAAATACTCCAGACCCTTCCCTATCCTAACCCTAATCATCATCCTGATTCTTATCCTAACCCTAACCCAAATTCTAATCCTATACTTCATCCTAACCGGAATCTGTTCTCTAGTCTCATCACTAACAGGTTTATGTGACCCTGCACCACAAAACCAACAAAAAGTCGCCAGACATGGATTTTTTAGTTAAGGACAGATTCTGAAGAGCAGACTCTAAGCTTTAAATGTTATATAACTCTATTCAAATGGACCCCCCCCCCCCATTAACCTACTTAAATACTGAAAAGAAAGAGCACGCACTCTGGAGAAATGTGAACTGAGAACAGAGGCTCTGAAGTATAGCCAGGGTCTGTTCAAGCGCTTTAATCTTTCACCAAGCTCCGCTAGTTGTGCGATGAAAGGGAAAAAACACAGAATGTCAACCACAGGAGCAACAACAATGAAGGGATTATCAAATTAAGCTGAAATTCTGCGTGTTCTATCAACACATTCTGTCCATGATTATGCCAACTTTCAAAGCAGTAGCCTTATCCTGTCTAAAGTTATTAGACTTGAAGACTGAAGAGTGTACAAAGGATTTCAAGAAATGAAAGGTGGTCTCTATTACAAACCTGATCATTCTACTCTCCCCCAAAAAGGGGTTGTACAAAAACTGCTGAAAACACACTTTCCCGTTCGTGTTACGATCCCAAACTAACTAATTATGTAGAAGAAAGATTATAGCTCTTTCAGAAATATGAAGAACTCAAGATTGACTTGGAGTTGACCCATTCACCTGTTTTGGGTCCTCACGGGGTGCGACTTTGTGTTTGTTTTGTGATGCACGGTCACATTAATAGACGGGGAGAGGGGTTGTTAGTCGGGGAGGGAGGGGGGGGGGTTAATTGCCTTGTTACGCTTGAAAACAATCAATCAAGCAAGTGAAATAATAACGTAAATCTTCGCCATCTTTTCCTCATTCAGATTTTGTTGCAGTGTTGTTGTTTTTTTTATAATGTATTTCTCCCACGCTCCCCCTCCCTCTCTTTTCTCTCTCTCTCTTTCTTTCTCTCTTTCTCTCTCTCCCTCTCTCTCTCTCTCTCTCTCTCTCTCTCAATCCTAAAAAGGAAGTACTCAAATGTGCAACAAGGTATACTTGTCATAGTGGATACTCTAAACCAACTGAATTTACTGATGCATGTTCTGTTCCCCATACTCTTTTTTTTTTTTCTACGAATTTCCTTTATGCCAAAACAATAGTATAATATTACTTTGTGTTTATTTCTGGTATTTCTTTGTCATCAATGATTAGTAATTGGTCTTGAGCAAAAAAAACAAAAACAAATATATATATATATATATAGGCCCACAATTCCAAATTGACAATTCTTGGTTTTTCTGTTTCATGTTTTGTTTGATAGTTAGTTAGTTTGTTAGATTGTTTGTTGTTGTTGTTTTTTAGCAGAGCACGCTATTCAAGTTTTCCCAAACCAACTTGAAGCAAAATACGAAACTGCATGAATCTACACTCTTTTCATTCTTTTCTTACTCGCTTGTCTAGGTAACCTATTCATTTTCGGGGAGGAAGTTTGTTCGTAAAACTTTTCCCTGACGGATTTCCCCTCGTCTTACCCTCTCTCTCCCCGATTTGCACTATAACAAAACAACAAGGTGCAACAGCAACAACAGCAATGATACGAAGAATATGTCTATGTCAGCGTCATTCAACAAAGACAAAGACGACCTCCGGGCACTCTTTCGGCTTGTCTGCTTTGATTATCACAAACAGAAAGACAACAACAAAAAAAAATACAAGAGAGTGCGGAATGGACCCCCCCCCCCCCCCCCCCGCAAGACTGATAAACAGAGTATACTCCCTGACCTCTATAGTGTCAAACTGGATGATAAATTGAACATGGTTTCTCATGGTCGAAAGTCGTTCGAAACTGTTCTAGGCGCATGTGTGACGATGTGGTCGTTATACCGTTCATATCGATTGTCTCTACGTTGGTTCCGAGTTTCCCTCCCTGTGTGTGTGTGTGTGTGTGTGTGTGTGTGTGTGTGTGTGTTTGTGTGTTTGTGCGTGTGTGTGTGTGTGTGTGTGTGTGTCTCCGTCTCAAAAAAAAAGTTGTGGTACGCAGTAACTTCTCCAAGAAGCATGTTAAAAAGAAAAAAAAAGTGGTTCCTTTCTCCTATACTTGTCATTCCATTGTCCGTTCCTCAGTGGTAACACCATCAGAGTAACCAGTAAATGTGGCATTAATGAATAGACACCCTTAGCCAATCTCATCCGTTACTCTTAACTTAAAAATAGTTTAAAAAATGAAAAAAAGAAATCAGTGCAGTTTAATTTTAACGATCGCCCCGTCACTGTACAAGCATGCTAACCTGGAAACATTAAACTGCACATTACTTGAATATGAGACCATTCTGAAGCAAATGATTTTTCACACAACAATAGATGAATAATGTGCTCCTAAATGAATCCCGCAAGGATTGGAACAATCATCCCCCAGCATTCCCACTGATTCCCACTGAGCCGTTACTAGCCATCACCTTTAACGAACAAGTAGGCATACGGAATTTACATATAATCACGTACACTAGTATCTCGGCTAGCCGACGAACATTATTTCATATTGGATTAACGTACCTTCCGGACATTCGGATAACAAACATCACCCGCCGTATCTAGAGAAAGAAAGAGAGAGAGAGAGAGAGAGAGAGAGAGAGAGGGGGGGGGGGGGGGTGGGAGAGGGGGAGCAAAGAAAAGAAAGGGCACACAACGACTCCATTCTCAGTACTGCGCGATGCGATGGCATAAATGGGTCACGGGTGTACGGGGTCATGTTCAGTGAGTGACTTAGCTGTATTATGTTAGACTATTAGAAGGGCGCTGAACATAATTCATTGCTGTTATTTAGGGGAAGGGAGAAGGGAATGAAAGTTGTGGCGCACATTTACATTTCTAGTCTGTCCTTCCGCTTAGGAAGTCACGCAATGGTAATCAAAATGAACCACACCCCTCCCCCTCAAAGAATAGATAAACAAACACTTATAAAAATTGAACACCCGATCGAGCCCTCTGAAGAGTCATTCATGAGTAAAATCCAGGCAGTCGTTGGTAACTTGCCAAAGTCGCACTTAGATTTTGCGTTTCATAAAGTCGTTCAGCTAAGTGCGACCTCATGGAGGGCAAGCATATTGATTAAGATTTGATTTGATTGATTGATCGAGATAATTCGAATCTTTATCTTTATTTTTGTTTTGGTCTTCTAAGCTTACGCTAATTAGGCCTATGTTACGTCGAAGGCAGTTGGGCTCATATTTTCAATAGGTCTTAAATTGTGTAGTGGGGGTTACACTTTACCGGCAGATACACTTACTTTACTCAGATTGTAAGTGTTAATTGTTAGGAATGTGAAGCATCCCTCCAGTGCATTCCAAAGAGTTTACCCCATTTGAATATCATAATGAATTCACGCCCCAACGTCTTGCAATGCCCCGCATCATTTGTACCCACTCGGTCAATTTTACGCAGTTTAGGCCTTCGTTATTTCTTCTTTAATCTTCTTTCTCTCTCTCTCTCTCTCTCTCTCTCTCTCTCTCTCTCTCTCTTGGGATAGGAGTGGGACAGTGACTTTGATATCTGTGACCTACCGTTGTGTTACCGTTACCTTGCTGTTTCTTGCAATCGTGCATGTATCTGTGGTTTATTTTTGTACTTTTTTGATTAGAAATATTTTACAATCGCTGGTGAATCGGAAGCCCTGAAGGGACATAACAAAATATATGTTTCGTCATAAAATGCACAACTAGTTAATAGATATTAAATTTTGTGAAATCTTGTGGTTTTTCTTATTTTTCAAAAAATGAAAAAAATCGGAAAATTTTCAATTTGTTTTTCAATAGCTGCTCTATTAAAAAAACAAAACAAACGTATGTTCTCTATGTCGAAGGCTTTTTAATCCGAAAATAAAACAAGTTTCGTTAGTTCAGAGAAGAGTTTTTCTGAAACACGCACATTTCCTTAACCTCTGCAGGACGTATAGTTCGTCAATCAAAAAAAAAAACAAACAAAAAACAATTGGGGTGCTTACCAATGGACCATCGGAAAAGACTTTGATATTTGTGTGGTGTTTTTTTTTTTCCTCTACTTCAAAACATACATGTTATCTTCATCATGAGCTTGACATTGGAAAATTAAATGTTTTGGAAATAAACACACTTTTCTGGTATACTAATGACGAATGGGTTCTCCTACCGCTATACTTTTGGAAGATGATTGGAGGTTTGATCGAAGGGAAGTTAATATCAAAAGAAAGCACCCATCCAAATAAGTCTCAATAAAACCCCCATGTCCATTTCGGGTACCAAACGAGTTTTAATGTGGTCTTGAGAATGAAAGCAACTCGAGTACTAGCAACGAGTAATTCGTTTTAATTTTTTCGGTTACATCGTCAAGGTACTTAATGATTGGTTGCGTTGTCATTGGAAAGGAAATGCGTTGTCATTGGAAAGGAAAATCCAAAATAATCAGAAAGGAAGATAGGCCGTTGGGAAATAATTGAGAGGGAGATTCTCGAAATCTTCTTAAACTTTTAGAAATGCCTTTAACAATGGGAGCCCTTACAGTTGACGATAATCATCATCAGTCTGTAAAAGGTGTAAAAGGAAAGATCGTTATTTGAACAGCTTCATCGAGAGGGAAGTAGCAAAGGCAAAATGCATCATGCATGTGCGTCCATTCTCTTTTTCTCTTCGTGTTCTTCATTTGCTGTCTTTTCTCTGTATTGAATGTCTTTGTTGTATACTTTTTTTACTATTTGATTTAAAAAAAAGGAAGGGACAATGACGTCACCCATCAATCACTGTCGTTCACGATGAGCTATCAATTACGGATCTGTGTTTTTCAAAGTTTTTGATATTTATCTTTATATATTTTATTTTTTTTGCTGCAATATACAGATAATACAACCGAGAAGTATTGTTTTGAGGCTACAGGAATGTATGTATATAAAATACATACTCTCTAAAAAAGAAAGAGTGAATTTTCACTCGATTTTCACTCCCCTTGGTAGTGACGTCAAGGATCACTAGAAGTGGAGTGAATTTCGAGTGAACAGAAATTTCACTCCAAAAGAGAGTGAAAAAAGACGGAATTTTTTTGGGTGGGATGTTCACTCCTTTCTCACTCTAAATTCACTCCTGTCGTATTTCACTCTTTTGTCAGTCGTTTTTCACTCCGGAGTGAAAAAAGACGGAAATATTTCTGGTTGGATATTCACTCCTTTTTCACTCCAGGAGTGAAAAAAGACGGAAATATTTCTGCTTGGATATTCACTCCTTTCTCACTCTCAATTCATTCCTATTGTATTTTCCTCTTCTTTTGTTACTCTGGAGGCTTTTCACTCCTTTTTCATTCTTTTTTCAATCCCAAACGGAATTACACTCTACATGAGCACATATCTCTATCACAGCACTCAGTGCACTAGTTATTCAACCCTGGAAGAAAAAGTGAAAATATGGTGATGGATTTGGGAATAATGTAGTTGGTCTGGAGCCATTTCTGGATAATGAATACCAATCAAACTAATACAAACAAAAACAAAAACTAACGTTCATAATATAGATATTTGTTAATATTAATGCATGTATTTTGAAGCAAACCATCCACCACTGGTAGCCCAGTGCATTGCCAACTTTGTGTTCCAGTTTTGAAAGTCATTCCTACCCGAGCTGGATCAATACATGAAACTGAATAAATATAAGCTAGTAATCCAAATGGCTGTAGTTTCATTCTTTCTTATTAATTTATTCTTTCTTTAAGTAGCATTGAGGGGGATATAAGAAGAAAATGTACTAAATGCTACGCATGTTATGCTTTTTTTATGAGCTGATTCTCTATATTTCATAAATGTGTGATGTCCACTGGATCACCTGAAAAAAAGAAAGGAATATACCTCTTGAAATATCTACACTTCAACTACAGAGCAGTACACCATTACAAACAGTCTTCATGTGCTGAGTATCTGGTTTTCCATGAATTATGTGGCCAATAATAATTTTACATATTTTTATCATTTAAGAACAACTGTCACCATAATTATCACAAAGTCCCTGTAAATATGCTATTCTAGCTGTCATTCCCAAAGCTCTACAAATGAAGAGTTTGTTTGCAAAAACTGATAAGTCCATATGTGCCAAATGGAGATATTTGTGATTTAAGGTCAAGAAAAATGTAGAGAATAATAAGAAAATGTTTGCTTCTTTTGATCATAACTTCAAAAATGTACCTTTATATGTAGTGACCAATATATCATTTAAAATGTATTATTTTGTACTTTATGACAGAGACTGTACTTCAAAATCTCAAAAAATGGACTTATCAGTTTTTGTGAACAAACTCTTGAAATATTAACATCACACATTTCCCTGAAAATATGCCAAATTCATAAAGTTTGTGCAAAAGTGACAAATTTTACAAGTACCCTTCCTGAACATGTTTAATTTTCGACTACAAGTGAATATGGCATGTTCAATGATAAGCTACTAAAGACTTGCAAAGTATAGTCACCATTATCTATATTATAATACAAAAACAATTACACATGTAGTAGGAATTGTGATTGCTTTGAAAAATTGACAAAAATACAGAAATTTTCAATACTGCATGATTAATCAAGTTTGGATCCTCTGTCATGTAACACAGTGATGCTCTACAAGTACATTGTACAAATACCTAAACATACTCGATCAGAGAAGCATGGTCTTGACTTTAAGTCTTTAGGTGGGGTATTTATGTAGATGATAGAGCCAGAGGGGGGCCTCCCTGGAACCCCCCCCCCCCAGACCTCGGCCATCAACTGTGCGATCATTACAAAATCCACACACAAATTGCCTGTGACACAATTTATAAAACGGTAATATTGATTTTCAAAAAAAAAGTCACTTGGCTAAATTATGCTAATTTGAGCATGAATCAGACCATTTGCTGTAAAGTTCCAAAAAGGCACATTTTTTGGGTGTAAATATTCTTTTTAGTGTCCATAGCAAATGTAAGAGAAAAAAAATGTGCCATCAAAAAATTCTGAAGTATCTATTTTTTCTATTTACTCATGTATTTCTCTGTTTTTTACTTTTTGATTTTCACTGCCTTTTCAATTAAATTTGTCAGCGACACGTCCAGCATGAAAATATTTATGTTATTGATTACAATCAATAACCCCCCAAAATAATCATGCCTTCATGAAATTTGGCATGGAATGTCAAAGGGGGAGGAGGGCTCGTAGCCCCCCCCCCCCCTCAACCGGGCCTACTATTTATGGAAAAAGAATTGCAATCAATACAGTTGACACAACATGCATCATATCATTGATCTTCTTCACTTAGATAAGGCATCATTGTACAATATTGAACACTTGTAATCCTTCTGAGTTTTGCCAGATGTAGCAACAACTAATGCATGCAAACTGAATTTCTTATAGAGTGATTTCATGTGACGTCATGTTGGCCACCATAATGGTGGCTTCCATAGCAAAGGCGATCAATATTCACTCATGCATGCCTCTCTAACAAAGGTGTTCTTTTGCCTTAGGTTTCCCTAAAGTAAACATTGCTGCAGCTTTTGTATGCAGGCTTCATTTCTAGTCAGTTTAGGCAATTGACTTCACTATGGTGGGCAATTGTGACATCACTGCAAACACTCTATAGAGTAATTCCGTGAAGTTGGGGCACAAAGTGTTACATTTTAGCATAACTCAATACTAATTATGCTATACATATATTGTTTATAGGCTTTACATTTGTATTGAGACTATACATTTTCCTGGAAATGTTGTGCCATTCAGACTCAATTTTGATGAAGTTATTAAAACGATATGTAACGGTGTCCTGTAGCATCGTGACGCGTCCATGTAGCATCGTGATAGTTAAAATCTGATCCTAAAAGACAAATTAATGCAATTAGCTTGACCAAAATTTGATATATGCATAATTACTAGATTAGTCAGACAGCTAAATATCTTAACCCTCCTTTCCACCGTTTTACTTTTACAAGAAAATTACACAATGTGTCACTATGCTAAGCGGTGGCCACCAAATGTTGCAAAAAAGGACACCGCATAGCATCATGATACATTTTGTGATTTTCTTTTAAAATTCAAACTGTGTACAGCAAATTTGAGATATTTAGCTATCTCATTCATATCTTGTAAATGCATATTGCATCAAATTTTGGTCAAGCTAATTGCCATAATTTGTCTCTTAGGACCAAATTTTAAAATATCACGATGCTACAGGACACTGTTTCATATTGTTTAATAACTTCATCAAAATCGAGTCTGAATGGCACAAAATTTCCAGGAAAATGTGTGGCCTCAATGCAAATGTAAAGCCTACAAACAAAAAATGTATAGCATAATTAATATTGAGTTATGCTGAAATGTATTTTTTTAAATATCATGATGCTACATGGACACTGCCCCAACTTCATGGAATTACCCACATCAAAATATGATTGTCAGTTGCAGGTTATCTTAACAATTTGTTACGAGGTCAAGGGAAGAATTATCCATAAGTTTGACTTGGCACATTAGTGAACTAATCTATTTGGCTCCATCTACTCTAACGCCATATATTTATCAATGATGGGCTGCAGATGTTTTGTGGAAAAAGAAGTTGAACCAGTTGAGCTTCTACCCTCAAGTTTTTCAAAGTACAGTACATCAATTACATAGAGGTGAAAATGTACAAAATAACTCTGGGTCCCGTAACCCTAGGGATCAATGATTCCCATCAATTTTGTTTATTTTTTCCCCCTACTCCAAAGAAGATGGATGCAATAAATTTGAGCACATGCATATTGTGCTGCATCAATGTTAATCAAATGGGTGACAAATGTATGTGGTAACTTAATCACAACATGAAGACATGATCTTCATCCCAAGAGCATGGATGACCATTGGAAGATTCTACTATTTAGCTGCTATTTGTAGCATCCCCCCCCCAAAAAAAAAAAAATAATAATAATTAATAAGATCGAAAAAATTACATGCAAGTGTCTGTCAACAGTTAACTTCTGTCTTGAATATGAGACCATAAAAAGATTTTATTCAAGCAAGTCAGAATTGCCTGGAGAGAAGGGGGTGCTTAATCATGAGCGCAGCCAGGTTCGTATCATGTGGAATGCCAAGCCAAACATTCTTTGATATGCTTGGAACACCTCACAGATGAATGTATTGATTAACATGTGGCCATGAAGAGGAGATTTTTTCTTGACAATATAAGTCAAAACTATTTTCAGTTACTAGTACAACAATCAACAATTTAAAGCATTAAGAAACTCTTTTCATCGGCGAGTCCGGTTCTACTTTTTATGTTGAAGTGCTGCAGTACATCCTGGTAACAGCTTCATGCTAAACTACCGCTGAGCCTGATGAGGCTGACTCTTCAACAAGAATGTAAGTTCCAACGTCAGAGGAGCATATACTGTATCTCAAAAGAGGAAAAAGAGCAAGGGTATTTAGACCTATACACCGATGGTAGCTGTCTCTTCTCATTGGGCTTCTAATCTTACGTTGGAATGGTGCTCGGTCAGGGGCTTGGTGGGAGCTGCAACTACTCTCTCTCTCTCTCTCTCTCTCTGCCTGAGGTGATGAGTGGTGTCATAGCTCCTCAAGGTCTTCAAACGATACTCAATGAATCCATGATCCTTGCCATACAGGTATACTCCTGAAATATAAGAATGCATTGTAAGTCAAAGTTTTTTCTTGAGTCTCAACAAATTTGACTTTGGCACAGAGTTGACTATAACTGATGAAGATCTGGTAGCAGTAGAAATACATGTAGTGGCACTCTTATGGAAGAAAACGAGAACAGGTTTATCATAAATGAACGGCACAACTGGCATGTTGGAGCTTATCAAGTTACATTACGTTACGGTAAAGTTATCGTTCATTGAACCTAAGTCATGGAATCAGGCCAATCTGCACACAAACTTTTTAGACATCTATGAGAAGGTACATCAAAGATTATAAAAAGTCCCCACATTGCCTGTATATTTGCACGGTGATTTAATTAAGAAATAGATGCAATTTCCCTGTAAAGGCCATTTTTTTTTTTTTTTTTTTTTTGGGGGGGGGGGGGGGGGGGTCATGCCCATGACCTGAAAAACTTTGGGTCCTTGCCCCCTAACTAAACAAGGATGATCAACTCCTAGTTTGGCTGCTTAATTCTGTCCACTAGCTCTGGAGAAAAGTTGAAAATATTGAAGTTTTTGCAAGCTAGATGAATAAGATACCATGTATGTCACTTAAGCTTTCTGCCAAAAAGGGCTAAAAAAGTTGTAGATCACATAAACTTATGAGTATAAACTTACATGTCCTTTTGCACCTTGTGTGGCGTCTCACAAAGTGGGGTACTGCATTGCAACTGCCTTGGCTACAACGTCTTTTGCTCACTACTTGGGTATCTGAATTTAAAAAGAAAGCAAGAAGAATGTTAATCATATTATACGACGCAAATATATAACATCAAAAATTTGGCCCTCATCTTCATCTTTTAAGGGACTGAACTATTTTAATGTTTTTTTCTTGGCATTAATTTCTATTGCTATTCAGTACCACTGTTTCAAGTACATTTATTGCTACTTGAGCCAGATATCAGTTAATACATATGAAAATTTCATGCAGATAGGTTAAGTGTGAATGTGCACAGTTAGTAGAAAAATTTATACAAGATGTGATTATCCATTGAACTTCATGGCACATCAACTCCAACTTTTTTATTCATCATTGTGATGATCATATCATAAGTATTAGGACTATTACCAAATCAATATACATGTGGCCTGATGGGGCTACCAAGAAAATAAGTCAGTGTGGAGTCTTGTACGTTAACTCTGTTTACATGTTTCATACAAGTATATCAGTCTTTATTTTTAAATCTATAACCATCACTTCATTAACAATGTTATACTTACCGGTCCCTTCTACTTTCTTTCTTTTTTTTTTTGGGGGGGGGGGGGGCAAATTTTAGTCTGTTGTTCTCTATACTTGAGAAGACAATTTTAAAAAAAATGAACAGGCAAATTACATCGTTATATATTGGATGGAAATGTAGTACAAGACATGACAATGGGAAACTGGTATTCCAGACCAATTTTCAATAATTATAATAATAATATCTTAAATAATTGAACTTACGCTGTACAGTTTTCAGCTTCCATTTTCAACAATAAATATGCTACAATGATCTGGATGTGCAGATGTCTCCTCGGAACAGTCAGAACTCCTTCCCTCAGCTTTTGAAGTATCTCCTCCCCCTTGAAATGATGTGTGTGTGTTGAATTCCTGGGCAAATAAGTAAAATTTAATGGTTTTATGAATCATACAAATGGCATGAGGATAGTAGGTCCCTCTAGTTTACATTATAAACTTGAAGTGCAAAATCATTCAACATACATATTTGACATAAGCAACAGCTCTACTTACACAACTCAAGACTGACCATAACATGGTTTTCACTTCTGTCGATACGGCAAGTACCCAGTACACATTTTTTCTTAAATACAAGTACTAACCTGTCAAGAAATTCATTTTCAGAGGGAAGGACAGCTCCAAAACTGCTCCATGAAGTATCTTGAAAATCATTTCTTCAAACAAAATAAAACCAACCAAGCATTCAGTCTCTTAATGTAGCCTCTTATGTAATTACTGAGACTCTAGAATGTAAAATAAATGTCAATCAATTTCAAACTAGTCTCCCTTCATTAATCATCGTGAAAAACAACAGAATAGCTTACAGCAGGGTTAGTGCAATGGAAGTCCATATCTCAGAGGCTCCTTCGCTGATGTTGGCCCGGTGTTTCCATTATTCGTCAACCCTGAATTCAATGGCTAGTCGTTGACCACATCTGGTACTTTGCAATCTGGTGATCTGCACCCTCTTTGTGTGACAGAGACTGTACAGCTATCAATATCCGTCTTTGTGCTCCAAATGATGACCCCTACACCGAGTTCCTTTAAATCACCACCACTCCCAAAGAGCTGTCATGTATCTAAAGCTGGAGGAAAGTATGAAAACACAAGGTTCAGAAATGGATTTAGAACTCGATCATTTCCACAAGACAATATGCAGTTGTTTTGTCCACACAAATACTAAGTGAGCACCAATACAAAAGCTAGTAGGCCTAATTACTTTTTTAGCTACATCAGCATATTTAACGTTAGAAAGACCCAAAGATGATCTCTGCCAAATTTCAATACCTAATAAGGTCACCTGTAACTTTCATAAAAAACAATGTTGAAACATAGTACCCGTCATCGTCTGCTACAAGGGGATCGATCTCCATGACGTGTGATGAGCACGCTGATCTTCAGCTAGAAGTGTGATGTCACAGTGGACCAACACTTAACACGAACAGTACACGCATCGTATTTCTTACCTAGTAGTACAGTAGTAGATGATCACCACACATGACGTAGGAGTGTACGTGGTACTAGTATATTCTCCCAGCTGTTTGGATACTCGAATGTAGTGGCAAATAAAAGTCCTTTTTACTACATACAGTGTATATAATGAACAATAATCATAAATCACCAAATTTCACCATTTTTCATTACTGTACTGATCGAGATCACCATCTCATCTGGCAACACAGTGTCAGTGATTCGGCTGTCAACTCAACAATAGCAATGTAGAGTAGGCCTACGTGTCTAGTGCTAGGCGTTTGCTTTAGCACAGCTTAGTAACAGTTATAGTATTTATAAGTTCTATCTTTATTTACACTCGACTATTATTAATCTCTGTGTGATGAGTATGCTTGTACAATGTCAATTCAATGACTAACGTGATCAGTAACGACCAACGTTTCTCTCATCACTCATTTTTTTTTTTTTTTTTTTTGAAATCAGAACTCAAATTAACTGGTCTATTTTGTTTGAAAATTAGTTTCTAAAAAAGTTAAAGACTTTACATAGTCCGCGAATAGTTCAAGCCCTAGATCCCAACGTGTACAATTAAAGACTCAACGTATTATTACATCCCAACACCCACCAGTTGAGTTTCGGCCTCGGATTCTACAACTAGCTGTTCGTAAGGTGTTCTTCGACCAGCCCCATAGCTAACTGTGTATAAGGAAAGCCCCGGGCCCGGGGTTATTCGTAAGGTAACTTACATGTTCGTTTACGGAGAGGTATAACGTTAGACTAGCCCGTAATACTGGAAAAACTCAACAAGTTATAATTAGATCGATCTTTTATGGTTTGCTTACCTTCAAAAATGTGAATGATACCTCCGCCCCACTCAATTTGAAGACAGAAATTTTCTCACGTCCATCACAACATCCAGCTAGGCTCTGATTCTCACGAATACCACACGCACGTAAATCTGTGATCCTATGCATAATACACGCACAGCTAGCACACACACAGCATGCACGCAATTGCACACAGTCCACGCACAGGCGACGCGTCGCTCTTCAGGTAAACCATGCCCGCGCCCAAGCCAGGGGAAATTGCGGCTGGTGATTGGCTTAGAGTAAACACATGACAAGGGAATTCTCAATTCCTATTGGCCTAGCCAAATGCGTTTAATTATGTATTCACTCGGAATTCACTCGGCTTAATTTTCACTCGGAATTCACTCGGCGAATAGGTTTCACACAAATTTCACTCGTTACAAGAGTGAAATTCACTCGACAACGAGTGAAAGTCACTCTTAATCGAGTGAAATTTTATTCACTCCTTGCGAGGAGTGAATTATTCACTCGAAATTTTTTAGAGAGTATTATGTCTATAATATCCTCTTTACTGTAGATGAGATGATGCTCTGAAACCGAACAGAATGTCCACAGAATGACAATCTTTTGACTGTAACGGAACATGTCTTTACAGAGGAAGAAGAAGAAGAAGAAGAAGAAGAAGAAAACAACAACAACAATAGGAAATATGCAAAAGAGCAATTCAACAAGATATGAAATCTAAACCGAAATATCAAACAAGCTTCTTGTTGGCCAGATATGGCTAAACTTATTCAACAATGTTAATTGGCTGACATTTTATAATCCTCCCAGATATTTAAGGTCATCCGATTGTAGATTGCTTGTTGTTGCAAAAACGAAGAAATCATGGGGGGGGGGGGATCGGTCATTTGCCTCAAGCTATCCGTTACATTTCGAATGTTGATTCCTTTAAAGTTACCCAAAAGACTCATTATTTTGTTCGTAACCATTTTCCAGTAGAATTGTATGTTATGATTTTTTTTTTTGCATTATCATTATTGTGTCATTCATTTTCATGTGCATGTTTGTGTAAAGATTTTTGTATTTAATAAGTTAGTTCTTTTACTGCGCATTGAGCCCGTTAGCTATGTGGAATTAACGCATTTTCAGTACCCTGTATTATTATTATTATTATTATTATTATTATTATCATTATTATTATTATTATCTTTATTATTATTATTATTATTATAATGTCAGTTTTGCAATGTTCCATCAACATTAGATTGATTATCTCATAATGCTCATCTTAAACTCTGATTCTTGACTTTGTAGGAAAATGGTTTATAGCATAATTTCATTATCTATTGGTTTCTTAACTTATTGATGTATTCATCCATAAGTGTATTTTCTAATATAATTCAAATATGATTATGCATGATACATGAATGTATCATACATTCCCAGACCATTAGAGGTTATACATTCCGCTTTTCGTGTCATTTCATTGCAAAGAACACCGCTTAACATGATTATTTGAAGAGTTTGTTTGCAAAAACCGATAAATCAATTTTTGAAGATTTTGAAGTACGGTCTCTGTCATAAAGTACAAAATAATACCTTTATATTGGTCACTACACATAAAGGTACATTTTTGAAGTTATGGTCAAAAGAAGCAAAAATTTTCTTATTATTCTCTTTACATTTCTTGACCTTTAATCGCAAATATCTCCATTTGGCAAATATGGACTTATCGGTTTTTGCAAACAAACTCTTCATTTCCTTGATTATAGACGCTGTAAACTTCAAAGCCTCTGTTCTCATTTAACACCTTTCAAGAGTGTGTACCTTCTGTCCATTATTTGCATAACTTAAGAAAGTCCATTTGTGTTGACTATCATATGAAAGCGTTAAGTGTGAGTTTTCTGAAATTGCCCTTACCTATTAAAAGATCCATGTCTGGTAACTTTTTGTTGGTTTTGTGACGGAGGGTCACGTAGAGACTCTGACCTAGAATTTGTAAATCATTCTTTGTTGTTACTTTTGTCCTTCATAGTTTATATCTAATACACTTCATTACCATCTTGGCTGCTTGTAGCTGAAAATAAAGTGATCTTTTGAGTTGAATAATAAGAAATTATTATGCGAAGGTACCTTCTAAGCTTCTTTTTTTTTTGTGGGGGTGGGGTGGTTAGGAGTTGTAAAATATGGTCAATTCGTTGGTGTTTTCACGAACCGACGCTATTTCGATTTTGGTCAAAATTTTCAAAATCGAGATATTGGTACCAAATGAAAGTGCTTTCAAAACTCTACCACATCCTCAAATTTTAGATCACAAAATTAATTATTCTTAATTTTATCAAAGAAAGAAAAAAACGACGGTACCCGAAATATCGAGAAATTGAGAAAAAGGGGTTTCACGAACCGACGCAGGAAAGATACGCCGGTTCGTGAAACCCGAATTGCTAGGGTGAAGAGCAATGCGGGTTTTACGAACCGTCGCGGTTGCATTATTTTGAGCTTTGTTCAACTTACTGGCCTAGAATTAGGTTTTGGCCCTAATCCAGATCTCAGAGTGAGAACCAAACCTTCTGAAAGATGAATGACGGCCTAAGCCAGCCCACTGTCCACGAGTGAAGTGAATGGTAAGCTATAATCCTATTAAAATCATGCTCAAAATAACAGTTTTAGTTGGACTACCATAACCATTAATTGCGGTAGAGTGTAGTCCCATGTATTCAATCGCGTGATGCTTATGAAGCCTGTATAGTCTGTAAACGCCATCCAATTTCAAATTAGATCCCAAATCATATTATTTATTTTCTTTTCAACTTATGTCGTTACTTCTGAGACTACTGAGTAGGCCTACTGTAGTCGTAACGTCTGTGTGCAAGACATGCAAGATGTCAAAGTCTCGAAGACACTCATGGCTAAGCCTTGACTTGAGTTGAAAATGAAATCATGAGATTGACAAAGTAGGCCTACTAAACTAAAAAAAAAGAAGAAGTAAAAAGTCTTAAAGTAAAACTGAAAGGAAGAGTAAAGAATAAAGGTAGACATGTTAGACTTTAACTTTCAAGTCTAACTATTAAGTCTAAGTTAAGACTTTACTTGTAATACCAGTTACTAAAACTAAGATCAGCTGAAGTCTAAGACCAAGTCAAATTAACGCAGAGTCTATAGTCTAGCTCTAGATCTACATCTAGACTAGTGGTAATAGTAGGTAGAGTCCACCCATTTTTTCCCCCAACTTTTTACTGGTCCATTCCTGAAAAAGTTACTGGTCAGTGTCCAACAGTGATTTTTCCTGGTCAGGGACCGTCGGACCAGTGCCAGTGTGCAGCGTTGGTGTAGATGTCATCTATGACAGTATGTGGTCTAGTGATACTACCTAAACACTACGAGTACTCTACAGGTTAGGTGGCTTTCCTGTACAGTGCAGTGTTATAGTATACTTGTGAATTCAGCCCTAGTACCGTACTGTGTGTAGATATGTGACATTATGTCTAACGTTAGTTCGAGTGGAGTACCTTTGAAGCACAGCGGTGGGGCTTTTTTCCCCTAAAACTTGTGAATGCGGCCCAACCAAATGGCGTTTACATATTTACGCGTGATTGATAGTGATACAGTAGCGCTGTCGATTTCCACAGCAGCCATACATAATCTTTTGTCCTTTCTTCTTTCCTTTTTTCCGTTTGTTCTTTCACCCTTTTTATTCTTGGAATCGAAGGACTTCTAAGAAATGTCCCTCGACTGATTTAACAGGACTCTTGAGTCCTGGTAAACCTAACCTAACCGAGTAACCATTAACGTTTGTTAGGCCTAACATAACAGTAACACTGACTTAGCCCTGTATTGACTTTGTCTTTGGCCGACTCACTGAGATGGCGAGTCTAACTCTTTAACGTTAGTCTAAACGTAGTCGTTAGATCTGTCAGTGTCAGTGTCACCGGTTATTGTATATGGTGCCATCTCTAATGTACGTTAACAAGTTGATGTTAGTTATCTATGTCAACTTACTGATTCAGTAATAGTGGTACTGTCATTCTGTTGGATATCGCCGCAATATCATCCGTGACATGTTAATTTCGTGTCACAAAGACAAAAGTTGCCAAGATCTAATAGTATTAGATGTCTAGATCTAGATGTAGTCTAGATCTAAGTAATATAAATTCTGTGTAACTTAAAAGTGAAAGGTCTAGGCTTCACTTAGTCTATGATTAGACCAGACATTCATGAGGCAAAGGCCTATTTAGTAGATCTATTCTTATTCTATTTTAACGTCAATTCCTACTAACTCGCCACGTGTTATTCCTAAGGCCAAGGACTTCCGGGTTAGTGTTTTTTTTTTTCTTCATAAATACCAAACAGCAGACGTGTTTCATTTGCATTCTTGCACAGACTTCATGAAAATATGTGCAGTATCAAAGAAATATGATGCACATGACAATGCCAGTGTTTTATAGGTGAATGGTTAATACCTTTAAAAGCTGAATGATAATGTAGAGTCTAGGTCTAATTAAGATGTTACAGTCTCTGATAACAAACAGGTTTGATTGTCATAGACTGTTTCCCAAATGCAGGTACATGTAGTAATATTCAGCTATTTCAATGCAATGCCTTGTTTACAAGTACATGTAGATTTATATTCATGTGAATGATAATTCAATTTCTACATGAGACTTACTAAGTGCTAAACATAATATCTTGCATCAGTAAAATGTGTAAATGACGAGACAATTTGAATATGCATCAAAGACGAACTGCAGCATTTTTTTACTTTCTTTGATCCTGCATAGGCCTACCATTTTGTTTTATGTTTAATATAAATAGAGCAAAATAATTTCAACTTCAGTTTTGTTGGCTGATTTTTTTTTTCTTCTCAGAATTAAAGTTGTATCTTGTACCATGATGTTTGATTTTAATCAAAAATTCTTAATTTCTTTCGTTTCTTTCAGATGACTGGTGCCATGTAGTAGCGAAGAACTGGACTGTCTCAGAAAAGAAAAGGAAAAGTACAAGGTCGTGTACATCATCAACGGATGTGAATACAATGGTAATGTAGAGTCTAGGTCTAATTAAGATGTTAAAGTCTCTGATAATAACCAAGTTTGATTGTCGTAGACTGTTTCCCAAATGCAGTTAGTAATATTCAGCTTTTTCAAAGCAATGCCTTGTTTACAAGGACATGAAGATTTATTCATGTGAATAATGATTTAATTTCTACACGAGACTTACTAAGTGCTAGACATAAGATCTTGCATCATTAAAATATGTAAAAGGCGAGACAATTTGAATATGCATCAAAGACGAACAGCAGTATTTTTTTGACATTCTTTGATCCTGTATACCATTTTGTTTTATGTTTAATGTAAAAGAGCAAAATAATTACAACTACAGTTTAGTTGGCTGATTTCTTTTTCTCAAAATGAAAGTTGTATCTTGTATCATGATGTTTGATTTTAATCAAAAGTTCTTAATTTCTGTCTTTTCTTTCAGATGGCTGATGCCATGCAGTAGCGAAGAGCTGGACTGTTTCAGAGAAGAAAAAAAAAGTACAGCATCGTGATGATCATCAAGGAATGTGAATACAATGGCTTAGGAAAGAGGACAATCTACAGATAGGATAGAAGGGAGAAATTGGGATGAAGGGCGACAACATAAGGACGGTATATCTACAGTGAAATGTGATTGTAAAGTGGAAACATGAAAGGAGATTCTAAGATTGAAGGTGAAAACAATGCATTCCATTCTGTGATGTAATTACAATTTTGCTACACTTTAATAGCACTACAGAGAGACATTTATATCAAGGAAAGCTTCATGTGGATATGGAATGTTAGATTTTTTTAAGTGTTCATTTGTATGTATTTCATGATAATAAATCTTGAAGGTTTTGTGTGGTAATCATAACCTTGTGATAAATATTGATAGATTTCTAAGTGCACATTGGCAATATTAGATGATGCTGTAAGCAGATTAAGTTCTATTCTCCTTTATTCTTTTATTCATTATTTTGTTGTCTTCAACCCACTCTGAATGTGTCACGTATGATTCTTATAATTATGGGAACATGCACTCCATGTAACTGATAGGACTTGTAACAAATTGACATAATTATTCAACCATCACCAGACAGTTCTGTTATAAGATGTTCTTTATTTAACTAAAACTGTAAATTATGATACGTGTATGTTCCCATGCAAACTCACAACAAAATACAGAAATATGATTTCTTTTAATAATAATTCATTATGTCTCTAAATTTACAATTAAAGAAAGAGATTGCAAAAAGGATGTCAAACATTGTATATTAAAATAATAGATTATTGATTTGTCTCCATCCGTAGTAACGCACGCAACTGCAGTGTGCAGTTTGTAGGCTGCTGTGAAAAAAAAAAAAAAATCACAGGCAGCCCAAGCGGGATTCGAACCCACGACATCTGGATTACTAGACCAGCGTCATAACAACTAGACCACCGGAGTGCCCTGGCACTACCTTTACACATGAATAATTGAATATAGAAGGGCTTGGGGAGCGCTTCGAAGCTTACTGCTCTTATTAAATATTATGTACATGTCATTTGCAACTCAACTAAAGATGATTAAACACACTGAAATTCTTGCTTTAAATGATATTCATAATCTGTTTTTGTTTTCTTTAATAGCTTGGGATGGACACTTTATACACTGTATCGGTCTACATTCCGCCTACAATATGGAATTCTTTACTTCGAGACGTTTGTTTAAAAAAAAAACCAAAAAAATTAAGAGTCCTTTAAAGGTGCTGTAAAACAGTGGTGTGTGTTTGCTTGTTTGTTTTTTGGTGAGGGGGGGGGGGGGGGGAGGGAAGTCAAATTAGCCTTGGCCACTCTCCACCGTCCTTTTTTTTTTTTTTTTTCCTTTAGCTGCATTTTTTTAGTCATCACATGAAAATTCGTCTGCATCCACCCCGTAGTTTTGCTGATGACCTTTCTTTTTTATTATTTTAGCCACACACATTTTGGCCGAATTTCCCCACCCCTCTTGTGAATTTGCTAGTACATGTACTAAGACACATTCTCAGAATGTGTTTATAGTACTGGTGAATTAAGGATTCACAGGGAGGGGGGGGGGTCGGCCAAAATTTCTCTTTTCTCATATGTAACAAGCCTACGGGGCGAAAGGCTGATATTATGGGCTTTCTACACACATTTTTAGATGCTAATTATTGGTTAACAGGAGCACGATCATTTATGTTGTGATTAATTTGTTTCCTTATATATGTATGACTTCTATTAGAGACTTAATTGGCTTGGCACTCCTTACATCGACCTATTTTAGACACCCATTTCCTTCTCTCTTGCTTTTTCTCTACTGTCCTGTGAATAGTGTAACTACATGTACATGCAGTACATCTTCTCTTTTGTATGATATACATCAAGTTTTTATCTGAGCATATGGGTGTTGCAGCACTCTCAAGCTTCATGCATATGCAGCAACATCTTTGTGTGTTCATATACATAGTTATGCTTGATATGTTAATTTGAGAATGTTATTCTTTCTCTTGTATATGTTCCGTCCGCACTCTATAGATATAAATGTACGATGTAAAATTTGGTGTGCATGTTCGAACTGTGTTCCTCTTTTTGTGAACACACAAGAACTGATATAATAATGAACTTGAATTACACATATTCTTGAATCTTGATTCCATCTCCATTTGCCATTAGATATTTATTGATTTATGGAGCTCTTCCACAATTGTTATCCTTCCCATTGTCATTACTCATCTCGGAATAATTCAAATTTGATATTTTATTGAGGACCTATGTTTCTTCGATTACATAGTGTACCTCTTCAATATATTGCTGCAAAAGGCATAGTAAAACATGACCATTATTATATATTTAAAATGAAGCTTGAAATTCTGATAGTGTTGATATGTTTGTATTTTTAGGAGTTTATCATTTTCGAAGAGTGCATGCAGGATGAGTTTTATGTTTTCATATCAAGTGCAGCTATCATAGAATCTGTTGAGCAGGATAGAGAAAGATGGAAAGTGAGGAATTATGAGTGAATTCGCATGCGAGCAAATGACAATAATGACACCGTTTAAAATTGTGACAAAGTGAAAGTCACAAATAACAGAGTGCATGAGTATGAAAGATGAGTAAATGCAAGTAATTATTACTGGCTGGCACGTCTTTTACCCAATTTTTAGCGGTATCCTTCATCATTCTTAGAACAAACATTCATAATCATTATGAAAGAAGTGAACTGAATTTGAATTAAAAATAATGTGAAAAAATAAAAAAGTAAGTTAAAAAAGTATTAAAAAAAAACAGTAAAAAGTAAAAAATATGAAACACAGTATACCGAGTACATGTATTACCAAATGATAGATGTCCACATGCAGAAGTGTTAAATAATATATCCACAAAAAAGGGGGCAAAGAAATCTTCGGAACGATCAACGACAGCTCTAATAACAATACTAAATGAAGATGAAAACAATGACAACACGCTTTTTAGAACAATTAGGAGAAACTGGCTTGTATTATCATCTTAATTATCACTAAATGTATTGTAATCATCACAACAATCCTTACATGACAATTAATTTCAATTAATAAGGTTATTGTTGATAAGCAGGTATAGCCCTAATAGTATTTGTATGTAAACACATACGAAAATGAAATAGCGACGGTTCGTAAATACACGCGTATTGCACGTTACCTATTGTGCAGGCCCTACAGCGCGGGTCTCACGAACCGGCGTAATACAACTTAGGTCGGTTCGTGAGACCCGCGCTTAAGTACATAACCTATGGTGCGCGCAAGAAACGATGGATTTACGAACCGACGCAGTGAGTTTGAAGACAGAAATATCGTAAATTTTTTGGATTCACACTAAAATTACACCATGGATAGGAAGAACAACTTCCACTCTCATCACCCTGTCAAAATTTTCACACACAAGACAGGAAAAGTCATTGAAAACGTTGTCTAAAAGTTGTGAGATCTTTAAACGCGATTTTCTCAGAATTGCATTTTCGCTCAAAAACGAAATAGCGTCGGTTCGTGAAAACACCGACGAATTTGTATATGCAACAAAGTGAGAATCTCAAGCTGTTTATTTGCATTATGTAGGATGAGAAAATTTATGCCAGGAACAAAAAGCAAACAAACAAATAAACAAACAAACATACTAACAAACCAATCTTTAGCAAGTGAGTAACAATTAGAGTACGACTCTAATAAGAAAAGAACGAATCTTGATGGTGGATATCCTCATCGGAATGCAGCAATTTATTCTCAAGTTTTTTTTTTTTGTTTTTTTTTAATCTTATCGTATTTACAGTACAACAAGAAACCTTCGGAACAGCGACTTTCTCAATAACGCTTTAAGGACGTTCCTCAGTTAAAGTGAAGTCCATGTCATTTTCTTCAAACTTTTCACACCGTAACTTTTACCCTTCCAAAGTCCAAACATGTAAATGAAAATATAGGTTCATGTGCTTGTTTTTCTTCTACGGGACTTTAAAAAATATAACTAATCTGCCGTCCTGTACCAAAATGATAGCGTTATAGGACAAAGACCATGATTAGCAACAGAATCTGCAATGACAAAACTTAAATACCCATAATTCTATCAAAATCCACGTTATTTTCTCTAAGTTTGCAAGAATTGCAGATAAAGGTACCCAAAACAAGGAAAAGGTTTTAAAGTTAGGGTTTACACTCGCATTCTTGAGCAAACAGCGCCCTCACTCGGCAGAAAACACCGAAATCTCTCAAATCCTCATCGACGTTTTCTGTTAGGGGTGAGCTAAAGGACAAGGTTCATAAAACTTATGCTGTACATTCAAACCCATGTCATTTTCACGAAACCTGACGAAATTATAGAAGAAGGGTTACTAATTCCAGAAAAAATAATAAAAAAGTGGGGGTTCATGTGCTAGTTCTGTGCTAGCAGCGCCCCCATGTGACATACATCTATATCATCGTAAGTCCCCAAAATCTGGTCAGGAACCTATGCAGGAATGCCCTGACGAGGAGGGTTCCTAAAACTTATGCTGCTCATTCAAAACACATGTCATTTTCACGAAACTTGACCAAATTGTAGATGAAGGCTTACTTATTCCACAAAAAGAATAAAAAGTGGGGGGTTCATGTGCTAGTTTTTGTGCTGGCAGCACCGCCATATGATAGAAATCATCGTAGGACCCCAAAATCTGGTTACAAACCTATCGTGGGTGCCCTGATTAGGTGGGGTTCATGAATGTCATGCTATACATTCAAAATGATGTCATTGTATGTCATTTTTACGAAAGTATCAAAATGTAGAAGAATGGTTACTTAATGCAGACCAATTGTAAAAATGGGGGGGGGGGGGGTTCATGTGTTCGTTTTAGTGCTAGCAGAGCCTCTTGCGACAGAAATCATCGCAAGACCCCCAAATCTGGCCAGGAACCAATGCAGGGATGTACCCTGCTAAGATGAATGAATCTCATGCGGTCCACTCAAAACCCCATTTTCTTTAAAAAACAAAGAAACCAAAAAAAAAAAACAAACAAACAAACAAACAAACAAACGTGTCACAATTGCAGTGATATGGTGAACAAAATATTCAGAAAGGAAGGTCCATGTGCGTTTTTGTTATTACTTCCCTTACAGTACACAGCCAGAATGATATTATGTAGACGCAAGCGTGGAAAACTCCACATTGACATGTTTGTTTGTGTTACACACTTGCTGTAACCATGTGCAGAAAGTAATAATGGAGGAAGCAAAATAAGTATAAGGAAGTGGGACTTTTGGCATTAGTCTGACGGTCCTCCAAAGGAAAAACAAATCTTAATATAATGACGTTGATTGTAGATTGCATGTGTTGGTTGTTGCAGTGGTTGGTAAAGTGCGTGTTGCAAACTATGGAGATGTACCATGAGTACCCCCCCCCCCCCGAAAATAAAACTATTCTTCGATTCTCCTTTTGTTACACCAGGGGCCTGTGTTATAAAGACTTGTGATAGAAATCAATCACAAGTTTTGTGAGAGCTGCAATGCAAGTTGCGATTGATTTGGGGACTTGTGATTGATTTGAAGGCTTTATAAGACGGGGCCCAGATTTGGTAATCAAAAACTAATATCTGTGTGGTGAAAGTGATAAATACTTGTTTGATAATACTTTCGTGACCTTGTATTTTGTAACCAAAAATAAAAAAACCCAATATTTCGTAGCCCTATCAATAGTGGCAAATGGAGATCAAATTCAGATTTTAACAGAGATACTGAGATTGTTTTAGTTGTTAGACCTAAAGATGAAATGTGTGTCATATGTTGATGTTGTTGTTGTTGTTGTTGTTTTTAACACCTAGTCTAGTAGACTAGTAGTCCCCGACTAGGGCCTATAGGCCCTTGGTACCTTAGCACTCCACTGGACCATGTTGATGAATAGATAATGAACTGCGTGTCATTAAATAATTATATCTATGGATTGAAAACGGAAACAACTCAGTTCCTTCTTCTTCTTCTTCTTTTTCCTTTTCTTCTTCTTCTTCTGGTCAAGTCTGCCTCTTTCCACAGGAGGCACTTCCAATCTTCCCGATTCCGTTGATCAGTGTTGTGCAACCATGACCGCTGAACTGCTACGTAGTACGTACATATTGTAACGCGTACAGTCGGCACGCGAGCCGAGCGAGGCCGCCTAGCGCGGCAGCGGTGGGGAGCTGTCGGGTATCCGTACGTACTATACTCTAGCTCGATCTACTAGCAGCTGCTAAGCTCAGGTAGCTCAGCTCGTCACTCGTGCGTGCGCTTCTACGCTCTTTGTTACGTCACTGCCAACCTGCGCAGCTAGGATGCGCAAGAACTCAACTGAGGAACGTTCTTAAATGTTCGGATTCTCTAAGTCTATTTCGTTTTTGGAGTAAGAAACACCTAAAAGTATATCATAGGAAATTTGTGTGTTCCAAAATAACAAACCTCCGGAATAACGAACCTTATTCCATTTTCGGATTAACAAACCTTTTGAATTATGTCATTACCCCTTCAAACCGGACGTGAGCGTTATGAAATTTTAAAGTAATGGCGTCCTTATTGCAAAATATTTAGCCAAAAAGTAATGTGAGTTTCAGGATGTGTTTGTGAATAATCCAACAAGAAGAAATCACAAGAAAATTAGTTATCACGACTGAATTGAATAGCGCTTTGTTTGCGAACAGGTTCTTTCACTTAAAGGAGACCCCCGGATGACTTTCAGACTTTTACATTTGAACAACTATAGATTCTTCTACTGGGTACAACGTTTCAGAATCAATAGAGATTAGGATGAGGAGTAAGAATGCTTTCAAAAATTAGAAGAATTATTGCAATGAACAAGGGTGATGACATGGCAGCCTCACCATTAGAACGTATGAGTTGGGGCTCAAGAGAGCAGGGCAAAAGAAGAAGGCATGCAAAGATTATGCACAGGTGAACTTGTAAGCGGTATTGTAATGGAGTTACTTTGCTACATTTCTGAAATATGTGAGCCTCCTATGTCATCGTCATTGTTCAGTGTGATTTGTCTTAGGTTTTTCAAAGTATGGTTTCTCTGCTCCAGACTACAATAAATTCAACACATCTATAAATGGAACTGTTGATTTATGTACTACATGATGTTAAATATGAAAATTGTCTGGAATGCCCCTTTAAATGATTTTTGTAGACTGATTGTGCAGTGTTAAAAGGTCCGTTTTTTTTCTTTCCTTTTTTCGATATTTTGGGCATGATGCTGCCATCATACTGATTGCAGGTGGCTCTAAATTATGAAATGTGACCATGCATCACAGAATCAACAAAAAGTGGCACACAATGATTTTATATCAGGATTCAAAATAGGTGAGATGGGTCAACCTGGTCAATCTTGAGTGAGATTAAGTCCTTGAAAAGACCCTAAACTCTAGAGCCTATTTTCTCAGTTAACACTTTCCACAGCTTGTGCTTCCTTTTCAATATTTAAATGAGTTAGAAAAGTCCGTATGAATTAAGTTATACATCATTTTCAAGCTTACAGTCTTCTCTTTCAGAATTTGCCCCCAACTAAAATGCATATCTAGCGACTTTTTGTTGGTTTTTGTGATGTAAGGTCACAAATCATAAACTCTGTGCATATAACACACGTAAGTTCTTACAAATATATATATATATATATATATATATATATATATATAATTATATATACTCCTAGATGGGTCATTTGGAAGACATTTCCATTTGTTTTATATGCAAATTTTAAAATACATGTTCAATGGCAATTTACGCAATGGAGACACGAAAATTGTCTCCTTAATGACCAGTTGTCTCCCTAATGAAGACACTTCCCCCCAATATGTCTCCCTAAGGTGCCAACTAGGGATATATATATATATATATATATATATATATATGTATATATATATATATATATATATATATGTGACCCTGCACCTCAAAACAAATAAAACGTCGCCAGACATGAATTTTTAGTTAAGACCATATTCTGAAAGAGCAGACATTAAGCTTTAAAATGATGTATAACTCAAATCAAATGGACTCTCCTAACCTATCTAAATATTGGAAAGAAAGCACAAACTCAGAAAAAGTGTGAACTGAGAAAAGAGGCTCTGAAGTACAGTGTCTATTCAAGCGCTTAATCTTTACCAAACCGTGCTGGCTGTGCGATGAATGGGACAAAAAACAGGAAGTAAACCACCAGAATAACAACAATGAAGGGATTATAAGGTTAAACTGAAATCAAGCATGCCTCATTAACACATTCTGTCCATAATTAATGCCAACTTTCAAAGCAGTAGCACTATCTTTTCAAAAGTTATTAGAGTTGAAAGTGAAGAGTGTGGACAAGGTTTTTCAGAAATGAAAAAGGGATTCTAAAGACACACCTAATCACACTATTCTACCAAAAATGTTCGAGATAAACTGCTAAAAAAAAACACTTTCCTGCCCATTTTATGATACCAAATTTTAGTATAATGTAAAAGAAGACCCGCTCTTTCAGAAAATATGAAAAAGTCAAGTTCGGCTAGGTTGAACGATTTCACTTATTTTCAGTCCTCACGCAAAATCAGTGTGTGCGACTTTATGTTCGTTTTGAGGTGCACGGTCACACATATATATATATATATATATATATATATATATATATACATATATATAAATATGATTAGGGCCTATCCACAAATCAACACAATTCTTAACTCTGTCCATGTCGGGAGCTGAAAGAAATAATAATATTTATGTCGATGGGTATTAAAGTGAGTTCCACAGCCAAGTCGTTCTTGGTATGTAGGAAATCTGCTGGAGATTGATGTTCGACTTTGGTACAGTAATTCTGTAGGGGTGAGCAGTTGCAGAAGAGCGTGTCCAACGGAAATTGAAGACTAATGAGGACAGAATTCCTGACGTACTCAAGGGAAGGTTTCAGGAAGAAATGAAGGAGATACAAAAAGATGCAATATTTCCCTGATGCTCCAGTTGGATAAATGCTGCAACCAGCCTAAATCGGACATCCGTACTCCATTGAAGGCCTAATGTTAGCTTTGTAGATGAGGACTTTGAATGGAAGGGGACCTCTTGAACTATTAGAAATTCATAATCTCCTTGCAACCTTTTTGGCAAGGCATGATGGTAGCACCACGGAAGGTGATACGTCTGGCTGGATTTAGGACAGAATTCATGAAGTAGTCAAAAGAGGAGGGTGATTTTCTCTTCGCTTCCTGCTGATGATCATCTCTTCTGTTTTGCTCGCCTTGCAGATGACGTCTCGATCGCTTTCCATTTCCCGATTGTCAACAAGTCACGCTGGAGGCTCTCAGCACAGATGGTTCTGTCACAATATCTTTTTATTACTATACGCAGGATTGAGTCATCAGCAAAGAGATGAAGATAATTCCTACTTGAAAAGTCAGGTCGTCAATGTACATAATGAAGATCAGGGGCCCGAGTACACTTTCTTGTAGCGCACCAGCAGGTATATAGGTCTTGGATGTTGAAGTGTAGCCATCTAAAAAAAAAAACAACAGCCTGATGTCTATTGGCTAAGAACAATCATATCCATGCATTATGTAGCCATGTATGCCAAGGGATGATAATTTGGTTAAAAGGCCGCGGTGTCAAACGCTTTCGAAAGCTTACTTGATGTCTAGAGCTATAATCCTGATTTCCTGCTAAAAGTCTAAAGAGTCGTTCCAACATATGGGTGATAAATGAAAGCATGCCAACAGTGAGTCTTTTCTCCCGGAACCCAAATTGTGCATCGCTCAGAAGTTGGTGTCTTTCAAGATGTTTTCGAATTTGGTCTCCAATTGTGCTCTCCATTACTTTGGAGTTGAAAGAAAGAAGGAATGTGGGCCTGTAATTGGATGGATCTTGTTAAAATGAACAGCTTTCCATTCTGAATGCATGGATTTGCTGTACAAGTGCAAGCTGTGGAGCACAATTCTTGAGTTCCGTAGATGAAATGTCATCTGGGCCAGTCGCATTGGATTTGTCAAGAGTGTCCTGTGAAAAACCTTAGGCCATAATCTCATGGTAAAGATGGTTTCCTCAGTTTAGTTTGAGTTCAGCTTGGGAGGAACTTTGCCCTTGTCAATTGTCGTCAAGACGAGCATTTCCAGCTTGTGTGTTGTTCAGGAGCTCAGCTTTTTCTTCAGCAGCATTGAAGATCTATCTGCTATCACTTTTCAATGGAGGAACAGAGGATTTTTGTTGTTGCTGTTATCTGTTACAGAATTGACCAGCTCCTGCCATTGTTTACTGCTGGCACACTTGAGTTCCTGCTCTCGGTGCTGCGAGAGCTGAATACGAGCGTTGGGTATGGTGCGCTGGCATTCAGATATGGATTTCATGTAAAGGACCTAGAGTTTCTTTTGCCACGGGTTGTATGCCTTCTGTTCGGATTTGACAGCATCATGACATCTGCCAACGTCCACATTGTTTATCCGAGTACTTATGTTTGGTAACTCTGGATGGAATGAAAGGTTCATGACATCGTCAGTGTTGTCTTTCACACTTTTCTAGACAGTATCAGCACTATATTCATATGAGAGGGTGGATCAGTTATTTTCAGATGGAAAAGAGGGCATACCATCCCAATCAGCTTTGCCGCAGAGCCAGATTTTGCGCTTGCCAGGTTTGCCTGTAGTTGGAAATATGTAGTTTAATAACTAAATCCATAACCACACAGTGGTTAGAAGAACGGGGGGGGGGGGGGGGACAGCCGATGTTATATGGTTGTCAGGGAAGTAGTTAGGGCAGGAAGGTGGCCCTCTTCCACCTCCCTGGTTAGGGGTAGGTCCAGTTTGGAACAGCTTCTATCCCATCCAATTCTGATGGTGCCATTATTAAGTTAGTGGAGATTGCTGAGTGTGGCAAAGTAGAGTGCAGATTTACCTTGGGCATCCGTCTTTACGCTTCCTAACCACTCTTCATGGTGGGCATTGAGGTCACCCAGAACAATGATTTCAGATCTAGTGGGGAGCTCTTGGATAGTGTTGATGTGGTCTGCGATGACATCGTAGATGCTATCGTCAGCAGAGGGTGGTCTATACACACAGAACATGAATACCATGCGGCCACGTAGATTAATCTTCACGCAGATTAATTCACGATGCAAGCTTAGAGTCTGGTGAGGATCATCCATGTTATTAACGAGAATGGTAATGTGACCGTGCATCGCAAAGCGAACAAAAGGTTGCACCCCTTCATTTCACGTGAGGACAAAAAAAAAAAAAAAAAAAAAAAAAAACGTGAAATGGGTCAACCAAGTCAATATTGAGTTTTTCATATTTCTGAAAGAGCTTTCTTCTTCTACATCATTCTGTAGTTTGGGATCATAAGATGAACGGGAAAGTGTGTTTTCAGCAGCTTTTCTACAACCCCTTTTTGGGGGAGAATAGAATGACCATGTATGTCTTAGCTTCCCCTTTTCATTTCTTGAAGTCCTTTACACACTCTTTACTTTGTAGTCTATAACTATTGAAAGGATAACTCTGCTGCTTTGAAAGTTGACATTGATCATAACTTAATTTCAGCCTTATCTGATAATCCCTTCATTGTTGTTGCTCCGGTGGTTTACATCCTGTTTTTTGTCCCTTTCATTGCACAGCTAGCACGG